>NC_047511.1:33808159-33940039 GCF_902827115.2 Pseudochaenichthys georgianus
AAGACAGTAAAGTGGATTTGCTGAATTGTTTAAGTGGAGAGATGATGGGACGTATTTTGAGTTTGGCCCGATCTGAGAATACTTATTAGATGCTCTGGCTGCTATCGGCTACTGAAAGGGCGTATTGTTGTTGGAGAGGGAGCCCGTAGTCTCACTGAAGCAGCGTGAACTGATGGAGGGGCGAGGCTGCTGAGGAATGTGAAACTTCACTGTGTGTCCGTTTCCAAGGCCAAATACTCCCTTGGTCAGGACTCACCTCGTACCAATACTCTCAGACTCATACCAGCACATTTATAGACTTTCTGGTTAGATGCTGGAAGTAAAGTCTGTGATTAACACAAGTCTAAAAGATGTGATTTGTTTTGTTCTACGACATATCAGGAAATGCCCCAATTGGGAATTTCGAACCTTTTTAAGCATCTTAGAAAATGTGGCTAAATAAGATAACAGAGGTTGTCAGGGAAAACAAACGTCATCATGCCAAACATGAGACATTTCCTCTACTTTGACATGAAGCCATGAGACCGTGGGGATTACCTTGCTAATGATTGATGTAAATATTATGAATGTTTGTTTGCTACAAAGGTGATGTTCTGCAAAAATACAAATACAAGAAAAATATCCTTTTATATATCCGGATGGTCTACAAGTGTTCTTTATCCCTACAGACACTTATAGTATATTAAAAACATCTTGAACTTAAGGGCTGGTAGCCTGATGAGGACGGAGCCAGGAAGTACAATTGCTGACTGTTAAGGTTTAAAATGTCTTGTCTACATTATGTGGTAAAGCCCTACCATATCCTCCATACATATGCAATATTAAACCATGTTCAATCTTTGTTAATACTTTCTGACTGTGGTTAACTGCACTTCCAGTAACCCCCCAGCTAACAAGCGCCCCTCCCACACGTCCATGTGTTGAGGCTCATGATGACTGACAAGTCTACATGTTTGGAAACCTGATCAGACTCCACTCTTTCCATCTCCCGTGTATATTGATCTGCCCACGTTGCTTAACACTCGAGGAAGGGAATTCCCTCAGCATGGTGTGAACCCTCCTCCAGTCTGAGTCAGAGTTTTCCACAGGTTTCCTCTCATCAGTCTTTCACAATTCAGACCAGGTGGCAGCCAGGCCGAGCTTCACTGCTCTGGCTGATGTGGCCCTTTTCAAGTTAAGACCACATGTGACACACTGTCCTTTGGTTTGTCCTGCTCCTGTGTTTCATGTTTGTTGGGTTTGAAGCTTATCCCCGCTCTCTGTGAATTCCTCAGGATTGTGTGAGATTCAGGCAGACTGACCTCACTGGGCTGTGGAGGCCCTGCGTCATGTCTGCAGGTTAACAGTGACTGGAGAGGTCATAGGGCTGCTCAATTAATCGTATTTTAATCGCAATTACGATGTTGGCTTGCAACGGTTATGAAAACAACATAATCGAAATAAAACGATTTTTTTTTTTTTCTTTAATTATTATTTATTTAAAAAAATATAATTTTTTGTATTGGTTTTTCAATTGAATTACACTTTAAGTTCTGGGTAATCAACTGTTAAAAACATACTACACATTTTTTTTTCAATAAATTGATGTTTTCAAAGTAAATGGATAATCGTTTTTAATAATAGTGATATCAATTATTGACCCAAATAATCGCGATTATGATTTTTGCCATAAGCCCTAGGTGGTCATAACTGAAGAGGGTTTAGTTGTAAAATATATATTTATTTGATATACTGCCTTGTATTGAATCATACAACAATCATGTCCAACTGGTGTTAACCTTTTCCATTTTGATGTCTGCCGTGTGAGACACTCGGCTCTAATGTGCAGCTTACAATGCTCATGTGACCTACGGGAGATAGCTAGGTAGGCAGAAACACACAGCAGCACCTGCTAAACGTGGCTTATGTAAACACACTGCAGTCTTGTTAGTTTTACTGTCAGTTGATCACCTTGCAAAGGGAGCCCTTATCCTCCAGGCAGGAGTATAAGCTGGCTGTTATAGAGGCAGCATGGTCTTAAATGTTTACAGCATTTGCACAGCATACCGAAAGATCTTAGAAGGTCTGAAGTGCTTTCTGTGTCCTGGTGAGTCGGCGGCAGTAGCAGCAACACAGAGTTAGTGTTACCACAGCAGCTTTCATCACCCAATGAGCGCTGCAAGGTTAGTGCATACCTACTCTAACCAGCGGGCTCGCCTGCTCCGCCAGAGGGAAGCTGCTGACTGTAAATCAGTCTTGTTGCCGAGCTCCACACCCATCCTGTCCTGGGTCTGGGGAAGAGAAGGCCGCATGGCTGACCTCATCGCTTAGGCAACAGACCCTGCCCCACATCCTGAGGAAACAGAGGAGAAAAACAATGAACAGCAGAGTCAGAGCTGGAGGCCAAAGGCTGGTAGAGTGGGCAGCCTTGGGCCTTCAGTGTGTGATCCGGCTGCCAGAACACGGCTTTCTTTACTAAATGCTGATGTAGCACATTGTGGGTTCACTTGCAGCACCCCTCCACTTGCTTCCTCTTTTTACGCTGCTTCCAAGCTTTCCTTTTACCCTGGCCTAGTAACTTGGCTCGAAGAACAATGCAGATTATTTTCCAGTATTATCAGATCTGGGTAATGTAGTAGGAATCTGAGAGTCCCTGCTGGATCTTTCTAGCGTTACTCAAGCTGGGGACACCCCAAGGCATGGACTACAGGGAAGCTCTGAGTTAGTGGGGCAGGGAAGCTCACTTTGGTCAAATAATCTACCTGGGAGAATGAACTGAATAACGAATATATCGAATTGATTATCTCATACTCGAAACCATTTGTCGAGTTAGCTTCCAGTGGTGGATGCGTAGAATTGTTTCTGTGTCGTGTGCAGTGGCGACTGGTCATTAGGGGCAGGTGGGGCACAGCCCCACCTAGTGTCAGCAGCAGAAAGTATTACAAATAATGATTACAACAAAATGCAAAAAATAAATAAAAAATATATTTTAAGATCATGTTTAATCATCTGATTCGTCTGTACATTGCTGTTTTAGTCTGTGTTCTTCTAATTAGTGTATACAGTGTGTGCCTATTGAGCTGTTTAGAGCCATGTGGGACAAAACCCGATCCTGCCCCTGCCTCTGACTGTCTAAGTCAGGGGTCGGCAACAGGCGGACCGCGGTCCGGATCCGGACCCAGACGCCGACCTACACGGACCCGGAGCTATAATCAATACATTAATAAGGGATTATTCGGCACCTCCCGCTTTTTTAACGCTGATTTGGGTGACTTGTGTAATTCGTGGAGAACCGAAGAGTTTTCGTTTTGGGGGTGGGGGGGAGGGAGTCAGTCCGACAGACGGACAATTTCTCACTTCAAAAAAGAAGAAGAAATCTAGACCGCAAAAATAATTAAACAAGCGAGTACCTGTTTTTCCTGGCCAAGGACAGGTTCATGAACACAACACGAAAAGGAGTGCTGAGCACCGGAACGCCGCTCCAGCCCTTAAAATATTGCAATACCCATAAGGAGCCGTACACATGCCGCAGTGTTTGCGTGGCTGTGTCTTTAGTTGTAAACACAGTGGCGATCTGTTGTTATTAGCATCTGGTTAGCTAGCTATGCTAACGAATTTATACAGGTGGAAGAGAGCTCTCTCCTGAGAGGCTCAAATAACCTCAGCTCAGTGAGGTTAAGGCACACCTTGATATGATCATTATAGTTATTAATGAGACTAAATGAAAAACAGGTATAAAATACTATATGACAGCAACAAAAAAGTTGTTAAAAATAACAAGAATAGAGTTTAAAAGGGGAGTGATTTGTAAAATATCCTAAAAGGAAAATATGCTACAGTTCTGTTTCATATGGGTGTTGAGAGATGTATCCATAGATCTCTTAATGTTGCTCTCAAAGTGCACCACATTGATGCATTTAACTTCAATATTTAAACATTACACATATCCACAGTATTTAAGTAATGTTAATTGACAATAAATATTGTTGTTTTTGAATTGTACTTTCTTTATTTGATTGGCAGTCAGTTGTTGATTACATGCAGACGTTGATAAAGGTACAGGTCACTTCAATATATCACACTAATTCATGAAGCAACTTAGACATTTTGATGTTCCGGACCTTTGCATGGGGAGATTTTCTCTAACTGGACCTCGTTGAATTTTACTTGAAGACCCCTGGTCTAAGTGAACGGTGACTGTAAAAACTACACTGCGCCTGCTCAGAATATTTTCCTATTTAATGTGTGTGGCAAAAAAATAATGACCATAGGGGCATTGAGCTGCCATCCCCACCATACGTCATCTCACATAATTCAGAGCTGATTGGCTGTAAGTATGTGTGCCGCGAAAAGTGTGGTGTGTGAAGAGGAGGAGAGAGAGCTGAAGTGAGGCGTCCTAAAACCCGGAAGTAAGCTGCGCATGGCTTCCCTCGACAAAAAAAGCAATGAGATTTCTCCATAGGATTTTAGAAAATAGCTCCAAATAAGATCTGTGGGAAACGTAGCTGTTAGATAAATGCACGTTTTGTTCAGCCGGATAATATCCACATGTCTACCCTACTTTTATAATTTTCGAATCATAAATCTATTGATTAGATTAGATTTATGATAGACTTTTGAAACTACAAGAACATAAGGAGGACTTTTACAAAAAAGTAATAGAGATTTTTGTCCAGAAGGATAGGCAAATGGACTTAATCTTCAAGTCAAGGTAAGACTGCAATTTTATTGAAAATGGGATCTTACTAAGAGAGAACAATTCAACATTTAAATGATAAAATTACATTTTTTGGGTATCCTTTTGTTGAACTGTCCGTTTAAAATTAATTGAAGCTTTTGAAAATAATATTATATTTTGATTTAGGTCAAAATATAATATTTGTAAACCTGAAGAGTCAGTGCCAGTGCCTCACCAGCCATGAACCTCACTGCAGAAGCTATAGGCAAGGCAAGGCAAGTTTATTTAAAAAGCACATTTCAACACAAGGCAATTCAAAGTGCTTTACAAAAAATGAAAGACATTAAGAAAATGGCATTTAAAATCAGTCATTAAAAAGAAAAGCTAATAAAATAAACATTAAAAGAAAAAATACATGGATAAAAGTTACAGTGCAGTCTAAAATATGAATAGTTCAATTAAACATTAAAAGAAAAAGTACATGGATAAAAGTTACAGTGCAGTCTAAGATATGAATAGTTCAATTAAAAGCAGCGACAAAAAGAAAAGTCTTCAGCCTGGATTTAAAAGTAGTAAGAGTTGCAGCGGACCTGCAGGTTTCTGGGAGTTTGTTCCAGATATTTGGAGCATAATAACTGAACGCTGCTTCTCCATGTTTAGTTCTGACTCTGGGGACAGAAAGCTGACCAGTCCCTGAAGACCTGAGATATCTGGATGGTTCATAATTTAGCAGGAGGTCAGAAATGTATTTTGGGCCTAAACCATTCAGTGCTTTATAAACCAGCAGCAGTATTTTGAAATCTATTCTTTGACACACAGGAAGCCAGTGTTAAGACTTCAGAACAGGAGTGATGTGATCCACTTTCTTAGTGTTAGTGAGGACTCGAGCAGCAGTGTTCTGAATCAGCTGCAGCTTCCTAATAGATTTTTTAGTGAGACCTGTGAAGACACCATTGCAGTAGTCGAGTCTACTGAAGATAAAAGCATGGACAAGTTTTTCCAAATCCTGCTGTGACATTAGTCTTTTAATCCTAGATATGTTCTTTAGGTGATAGTAGGCTGATTTAGTAACTGTTTTAATGTGACTGTTGAAACTCAGGTCAGAGTCCATGACTACACCTAGATTTCTGGCTTTATCTGTTGTTTTGAACATTGCAGACAGAAGCTCAGCGCTCACTTTTATACGTTCTGCCTTGGCTCTAAAAACCATTACCTCAGTTTTATCTTTGTTTAATTGGAGAAAGTTCTGACACATCCAGTCATTGATTTGTTCAATGCACTTACTCAGTGTTTGAATTGGAGCATAGTCTCCTGGTGAAATTGTTACGTACATTTGTGTGTCATCTGCATCTATAGACATCTAAGTTTTTTGTGCCCCACCACTTTTGTACATATAAAACGCCACTGGTCGTGTGATCCAAATAATTCCATACCAACTCCAATAAGAGCGTTGGTAAGTCCAAAACTCTAAAGTAATTTAAAATATGGCAGACATTTGTGGAATCATTAAAAACAATCTTAATAATCGCTGTGTTTCTTAAATGATACATTATTGATGTTATTTACTTCAGGCCAAAAGGCCCTAACATTGTGAAGTGACTTCTCAAATGTGAATATTTGCTTGTTCTCTTAGTCTTCGTTGATATTAAACTTAATAGCATTTGGTTGTGGACTGTTGGTTGGCCAAATAAAAAAAGTTTCTACTATTTACTGGCATTTTATCCAGCCAAGAAAATAATGAACATATTAGTTGGTAAGGATACTAATTCATAGTTGTAGCCGTATGCTGAGTGGGCAGTGTAGACACATTCATCCATCAGGTCTTTGCTTTCTAATGTTCTGCACTTCTATAGAATGATTTTGGAGCATGTCTTGTGTGTTGGGTGTTTTCATTCAGTATTAGAGACAAGATGGCCTTTCGTTGAGGGTCTTCCTCACCCTCTCTAATGGCACAAAAGCCTTCTGAGTTCTCGCTGACATACGGTCGTCACACATGCGTGGCGATGAATGTGTCCTCAGTGACTGGGTGCTACATCAGTCTTTAGACTTTCCCCTGTCATCTGATTTACTGGGCTGTGGGGAAGTGCTTTTATTTTGAGTCCAGCGTTCTCTCTAGAAGCGTGTCATCTTTCAGTTAAAGGGTTGCTTGGCAGAGTATTTTTAGGTGTGTTTATTTTGAAGTAATCACCCTAAGATGCTTCTGTCTTTCTTTCGGATGGTTTGCCATTACACCGCATTACACTCATCCTTTGTCTGGGTGGGACTGTGTGTCACTTCATTGTGGATCGCCGTAAAGTAAGTAACACAAGTTGATTGTGGTTAGTTTACATGTTGGAGTATGGAGTATTACATCATGGATATCCTCACATGAGGGAGTTGAAAAAGCTATCATGATAGAGAATTGAATAATAGAGCAGGGGGTGAGTATTACAGGAATTATTTTCCTGTCCTAACAGACGTAGCTTTTTCAATATGGGTACTTTATTTATTCAAGGAGAACTTGTGACGATGTATGATTTACCTTATTTAGTGAGTTTATTTTCTACTAAAAAGGATGTTCACACAAAAAAAGTCCTACTTAACCGAAGATAACCTGATTCAATTAGGAAAATCATAAATGCAATTAATTTGGCCAGAATTATCGTAACATGAACATTTACACAATGTCCCATGTCTAGTGCGTCCAACAGGTGGCCATCTCGAAGCCTTAACATTTCAATATTTCTCTTGGTCTGTTTGCTGTTTGTCCATATTCTCTCAGTTTGTTCTGTCCCTGGTCTCTTTCTACCCAGCCTCCCCTGCCTGTCTCACTGGTATCTCCCCCTCCTCCTGGCCCCTGTCTGTCTTGTTTGATATAAATATCGCGTCGGGCTGGCCTGGTGGGGTAGGGTTTCGTTGAGGGGCTCTGGCCAGTTCTGCTCTTTTGCTCCCTGGCTATAAACAGGTGAGCTGTGGACCCTGGAGGCCCATCATCATTGCCCACATGTTAATAGAAAAGATTAGCCAGCACTGCTCCCCCCGCGCCCCCCACCTCTCCTAGCCAGCCTGCATTGTACTCCACACTGTGGGAAATGGGCAGTAAAAACATTGACATCTCCCTTACCCTGGAATTCAAAGCACGCTGTAGTTAGCGATTCTGGTCCTGTAATTGTCAACATATTATTTTCATTTTCTGACAGATGGTGTTTGGTGTTTGAGCACATCCCGCAGGCTCCTTCAGTATTAAAGGAATCTGTTCTGATGTGTAGAATTTATTACAGACCATTGTTTCCAGGTTTATGCCTTTTTCCTGGATTAGAGCAAATGTATGTATGCAGCCTTCCCAGAGCCACCTTCCCTGTGTCCCTGCCCGATTGCTTTTCCCCCTCAGAAGCGGACAGAGGAATGTGTGGAATTCCCCATGCACCTTCGCTCCCATCTGATAAACACTGCAGGACTGTGGCAGGGCCTTGGGTGGGTGGGGGGGCGTGCATAAGCAGGACTGTACATGTACCCACTGCCACAAGAATGTGTACATATCCACATAGCTTGAGTTGTTTGTTGAGCGTAATGAAGACTATACCACAGTGTGACCGCAGATGGTTCCCCTGACAGAGTGAGCTACTGTGCTATTGTTTGACAGACGTCTCATGAATCCATCTTGTATTATTAGTACCCAATCATATATTTTTTTGTTGACTGTTTTATTCCTCCACACCTTGTACACAAGGAACTATTGAGTCAGGATGCTGTTGGAGCAGAATTGGACTTTGTCCATTGTGGCTCCTACCCCCCCTGTCTGAAATGGAAAAGATTAGCCTGTGACTTGGCTTACCGTGCTCGTTTGCATTCTTAATGATTCTAGCTCTGCCTGGACCAAACGTATCCAGGACTGACTAAGACTTGTAGTCCGTCCTCATGTCATGCGCAATGCTGCCCCCCTCAGGGGAAACGATGGAGGCAAGACAATTTCAGGAGCAACTTCAACCTTTATCCTTCTATGTCCTGCATTCATTAGTGTGTGCGTGCGTGTGCATGCGCGCTGCGTCAAAAACTAAAAAAGGATGTGAGCTGTAAATTTGGGATTTATAAATATTTCTTCCTGATGCTAAATTTAAAAGTGTGGCTGGCAGGTCTTCTCTAACTCGTTTTAATCTTTCCTTATCCTGATATAGAAATGGCAGAATTGAGTATGGTGCAACCCCCAATGATGGATACAGTAAGCTTCATCCATATTAGGGCCACAACTAACATTAATAATACTAATGCTTAATCTACTGATTTGACTAACACATTATCACAATTATGTGAAGCCCATGTGACACCTTCAGATGACTGTTTGTCCTACTATCAGTGTAAAACCCAAAGATATTTAGTTTATAAGCAGCACATGCTATAGCCGGAACAGGAGAATGCTCGCTTGACATTTTTTATTTTATTATTTCATTTTATTTAGTTCATTATTGATATGACTTACGCGATACATTTTCTGTTCAGCATCTGATCGATTCAATTATTGATTGTTTCAGCTCTAATACATATATCTTCTTCAAAGCCCCTGTGTAGGGCAACTCTTGATCCCCATTTAAGTCACGTTCACTGACAATGAAGGGCTGAACAACACATATACACCACACATGTCACTGCGAATGTCCAATTATTCTACAAACAAAAACACAATATATCTACCCGAAGCGGTATTGGAACACACTGTAGCTCTTTGTCTTCCAGCATGAATGAATAGGCATACTGCATTAGACATTATCGTTTAAACAATGCATCTAGCTGTGCATGAACATGACGTATATGTGTAGTATCAGCAGGTGGGAGAAGGGAGCAGATAGACCTTTTATAGTACAAGTTCCAAAGTCTCCAAGTATTTTGGATGGCTTCCGGCAGTACGGCTGTCCTCTCTGTCAAGGCCATGAAAGACCTTCTAGGAATCCATTGCCATAATTAGTCTTTCCTGATCCTTTTTTTATTTTTCATTTGACAGCCTTTAAGATCTTTTATGCTACACGAGAAAATCTAAATCCTACACTGTGTTTTATATGACTGACCTTTGACCTATAACCAGTTGTGGTATCTTTTCTATGCGGGGTCTTTGTTTTACGAGCGACAAAGTCAACTTCAGTGAGACCTTGTTCAGCATGTCAGCACCAGGTGCAGATTATTTTGAGCTTGTCATGATATTTCAGCACATTTGCACAGACGGGGCAACTCGCTGAGCTTACCGCTTTAAATAGGCGTGTGTGCTCCCATGTGGTTTATGTCAAACTTCATGACTTAAACATTTAGCTTCACGGTCAGGGTCTCGTTTTGCAGACTGTTGACTTGGATGAAGAGTGGTAGGAGAGACTATTGAGAGTCTCCAGTTTATCACACTTTACTTGTAACCTTATCCCAGCTCATCTGATTTGAACATATATTAGGTTGCAATTGTTTCCATTTGGAGCCAATTTAACACAAGACATAAGTCTAACTTAATATAAAGTTACAATCCTGCTGGCCCTATTTATTTATAAATGCATATTTGAGGGTGAGAGTTATTTTATCCGGCAGTTTTTCAGTGTTTATAATAGGGATGCACGATATTGGGTTTTTGAAACCGATACCTTCCTGCTTCTCAAGACCGATACCGATAACCGATAATAAAAAAAGATTTACGCCACTAATTATTTGAACGCGATTAACGCATGTGTATTTTTTTTCCTTGGCCGCCCTGTAGTTTCAGAGCGCATCGAGTTTAAAATACCATCTACAAGCTGATGCTGACAGCCCCGCTCCTGCCGCCCGCTTGTGGCAGACCACACTTCCACGCTCACCGGCAGGCACCGACTGGCCATCGGGAGGACCGGGAGGGTGTGTGTATGTGTGGCCCGAGAGAGAGAGACCTTACGTGCATTGTTGTTGTTAGCATCTGGTGCTAGCTAGCTGCGCTAACGGATATAAGGAGCTGTTTAAATGAAAACAGAGGAGCGACATTTCGCCACAACTGCGCCGAGCACTTGACTTTATGCAGGAAGCCAGACAGCGGGACATTATACGAACAGTCAGCACGGATAGTGCAACATGATTGCAGCTTCCAGGCAGCTCCGGTTCGAGCATATGCCTTGAGTTGCACATAGCTCCAGCGCGCGCACGCACACACACACACACACACACACACACACACACACACACACACACACACACACACACACACACACACACACACACACACACACACACACACACACACACACACACACACACACACACACTGTATTGTATTATTGTCTTCGTACGCTTTTAACACACGATGTAGCGATGGCGATGTTTCAGGTGACTGATCAGGTTCGAAGTATTAGGGAGCGCTGGATTTGTGAAGAACTACCCTCTTCCTAAACCACTAATACCACAGTACTGGCAAAACGGGAGGAGCCGAGTGAAAAACAAGCGCTCCTCATCCCAATCCACCCACACCGCAGTATTTTTTCTTTTTTTTGTACCCAAAAAATATATTGTATATTATTGCTATTAATACTGGTATCGGGTTTATCGGGATGACGTCATAATTCCTAATATCGGACCGATAATTATCGGGCCGATAATTATCGTGCATCCCTAGTTTATAAGAGGTGCACTTTGAAGATACCAAAAATATAAAACCTGGAAATAAGTTTGCGTAATTGCACCTTTTGGTTAGATGCCTGAAATAAGGTCTTTGGTCAACACAATATTGTCAGCTTTGTTCTACAACATAACAGATGTTGGTAAATGAATATCCCACATGTGAATTTTCAAGCAAAGTGGCTAAATGAGATGACGTTACACACCGAATGCCAGTCCCCCTTAAGCCTGCTGTGGTTAACATCGCGCCACAGTAGTATTATCTTTATAACCTACGCTGAATTAATAAAAACTATTTCAATATTGTTGAAGTTTGTTTGCCACAGAGTTTATTCTCTGCAACTGTCCAATATCAAATGAAAAAATCCCATTGGGTTATCTAGCACAGGCGCTAAGCTAACTCCTCGGTTGGCCTACAACAATACGTCATCCCTGCAGCACTCTTAATGTACTGTCACCCAATTTTGGCTCTGAAACCACTCCCCCCGGACCCAGTAGACTGGCAACATGCTGTCACACTGTTTCTCACACCATCTTTGTCTGTGCTGCTGTCTGCTTCACACACACACACACACACACACACACACACACACACACACACACACACACACACACACACACACACACACACACACACACACACACACACACACACACACACACACACATATATATATATATATATATATATATATATATATATATATATATATATACACACATTCTGTTTGAAAGATATTACAGATACGAAGCAATAATGTGAGTACAAAACATAGCTTTAGTTTTTTTACCTAGAGAACTGGGATTTGCTTTATTCTTGTGATGTTTTTATGTTTACATGATGTATCTAGTCTATCGTAAGCCTGAGAGGGTCACTTAATTATCCAGATATACTGATATATACATATGTTTTTTTTATGGTTACCTTATTGTGAAGGTAGTGTCTGCCAGTTTCAATAATCAATGAGCAACTGCTTCATGAGCTTTCACTGGTGTGAAGTTAGACTTGTTCCATGTCTCTAACTGATTATCAGCTTAGGCTCTTAAGTGTCAAGTTAAATACGTACTTAGCTACTGATTTACAGTGGGATTCCATCATCTCTTCACCAAAGTCCCACTTCTATTATTTTTGTATTTATATGTTTCGAAACCTCAAGAATTACATGTATTCTATTTGCAGATTTATATTGTCTTTTGAAATAATTCCTATGTTTTTACACATTAAACAGATTTAAAATGTAAGGCAACCATTTTTTACTAATTGATATTTTGGCAGCCTGTTTATAGATCTGAGCAACCATCTGGTTACTTTTTTCGAGCCTGAATCTCTGCTGATCTAAGTTTCAAAGTGCAGAGATCTCATGAAACGGACTGTATCTGTGCCAAGCCTCTGTAGTGTAACAGTATGCAGGCGGGCGATTGCGGTCTATTCTGGACGGGTTGAGGATGGATGGATAGTGTGATGTAAGAGTCTATTTTGCTTCACATCCCCCCCCCCCCAAACCCAGGCCTAGATTCAGAAACACTTTTTGTTCTTATCAGACTCTCTTGTTAAGTTCACACTGATTCTCACGGGACTATTTGAAGAAATTCTTCGGGGGTCAATGATGTTAATGTTTAGTTTTTTTTACTTGCCCCTATAAACCCTTTTATTTTTTTTGGCTTTTGTCTCTCTTTTTGTTCCATGTACATTGCCCATTTTTACAGTTCAGAGAGACATGTTTTTTATGAACCAACATTAAATTCATCTTCTTGTTGAGTCCTGAATAATTTACACGGGTACTGTATAAGATTTAGAAATGACGGATGAAGCTCACAGACAGGGAGCTCTCACTGTCAGCAGGGTCGTATTTTGAGTGTGTAGTGTACTGATGGTAAAAGTATGTTGGGGATTTGCGAGGGATATTTCATGAATCCTAATGTGTTCATGTATGAAGTTTGGCTCGGTGATGCAGTGTGCCATGCTGTGATGGTGACAGGTCCTAACCTTTCTGTTGAACGATCGTTGCTGAGGAAAAGCTTTTTTTAGAGACAAGTTGGAATGAGAGATTGACTCAGACAGGCTGCCATTGTCATTTTACAGCCAACACCACAGTCGGTAGTCGCCTCAGAGCTTCCAACAACCCCAATAAAGAATGAATTGATCTCCAGCACAACCATGTTCGCAGGTTGAAGTATGTCACAAACAGTTAAGGATAGTTTTCCTCTGGCAAGCTCCAATACCATGAAGACTGTTTGTGATTTTGCTTTATAAATTAAATTGAGAAATACAAGTATGCGTAGTTATTTGACCAGCATCATGTTAATTGGGACCTAATGTGTATTTTCGTGGTACTTTATTTCTCCTAGTTGTAAGTACACCTGGCAACAAAACCTTTCTAATCTTTCAGATGCGTTGCTGGCGGACCTGGAATCCACTACGTCTTACATCGCAAAGCGTCCGGTGTTCTTTCCTGAGGAGACTCCCTACTCCATTCCCACCGGAGGACACTCCTACCAGGATGTGTCTGTTCCACCTCCAGTCCCTCCGCCACCCTCAGCCGAGGCTCTGAACGGGTCCCTGATCGATCAGCAGGACTCCCCCCACTCCTCTCAACATGTAGGTCTCTATAGTAGAAACGATCTTTCTACATGAACTTTTTAACAAACAGGATTGTTTAAAGTGAAGTGCTTAACAAGCACGAGAGGAAGTGACATAACACAAGATAAGACTTTGTAGATGTGGGGAAAATGTAGTAAAAAGGAGTATGATTTTTGTCTGCTATATAAAAGATGCAATTTTCTTTGCCGAAGTCTGACCTTATGGTTTGAAAACATCGCTGGCCACTTTTAAAGTGGTGTTGAAGTTGATGAATCAAGTGAGAACGAACCATTGAATGCTTGTACATTTGACAGGCACAAAACGCAGCCAGGATGTTCAGTGTACACCGTTAACAGCTCGTTTGTCAGTCTGTATGACAGATGTGTCCTCTGCAGTCATTAGGTTCAGCCCAGAAGAGCTGGTCCAGGGACAGCAGCAGCCCTTCATTGTCTCACATTGAAGAGGACCACGTGTACAGGTAACATTTGCACACTTGAATGCTTTTGTGTATAGAATTGTGTGTATCCTCTGTCATTCTCTTTCAGCTGTAGCTACCATAAAAAGTTGTTTGTCTGTCTCCTCCTTAGTTTTCCAAACAAACAGAAGTCCTCGGACTCGTCAACAGCAGCCATGACCTCTGCCATGGGCAGTAACCTGTCCGAGCTCGACAGGCTGCTGCTGGAACTCAACGCGGTGCAACAGAGCTCCCCTTCATTCCCCACCACAGGTAAACACAGACGCCCTCGGCTTTATCACTTCTGTTTGTAGTGAGCAGGATTAATTGTACCGTCATGTGTCCACAGAAGAGGCCGCTCCACCCTTACCGTCCTGCAGCATCACGCACTACGAGAACGGCGGCGCCCCTGACATCAGGGTGAGCCCTCCCCTTCAGGAGAAACCCAAGAGGAACGGCACGAGGCTGGAGGAGGCCCGACCCAGCATGGAGAGTCTGCTGGACGAGCTGGAGGGCTCAGTGCCTTCACCCAGGTACACTCTTCACTCTTAGGGCCTGAGTCCACAGAGCACCTTCATCTGGCAGAAAGGAGCTGGATAGAGCCTCCTTCCAGCGTTTCATGAAGAAGACCTTTGGGCACTTTTTTATTGTTTCTATGAAACCAATATCTCGTCAAACTGTGACAGTAGTTGTAAGAAGGACTAGCATTGCCCCCCTGGATTTGATCATCTGTTTGTGCTAGGCAAGGCAAGTTTATTTATATAGCACCTTTCAACACAAGGCAATTCAAGGTGCTTTACAAAAATGAAAGACATTCAGACAAAGGCATTTAAAAAAAAAAGATAATAAAAGAAACATTAAAAGAAAAAATACATGAATAAAAAGTACATGAATAAAAAGTTACAGTGCAGTTTAAGATATGAATAGTTCACACAGAAGTTCCACTTTACTGATGAACACAACGACTCAGTTTCAATTAAAAGCAGCGACAAAAAGAAAAGTCTTCAGCCTGGATTTAAAAGTATTAAGAGTTGCAGTGGACCTGCAGGTTTCTGGGAGTTTGTTCCAGATGTTTGGAGCATAATAACTGAACGCTGCTTTACCATGTTTAGTTCTGACTCTGGGGACAGAAAGCTGTCCTGTCCCTGAAGACCTGAGAGATCTGGATGGTTCATAATTTAGCAGGAGGTCAGAAATGTATTTTGGGCCTAAACCATTAAAATCTTTATAAACCAGCAGCAGTATTTTGAAATCTATTCTTTGACACACAGGAAGCCAGTGTAAAGACTTCAGAACAGGAGTGATGTGATCCACTTTCTTAGTGTTAGTGAGGACTCGAGCAGCAGCGTTCTGAATCAGCTGCAGCTTTCTAATAGATTTGTTAGTGAGACCTGTAAAGACACCATTACAGTAGTCGAGTCTACTGAAGATAAAAGCACGGACAAGTTTTTCCAAATCCTGCTGTGACATTAGTCTTTTAATCCTAGATATGTTCTTTAGGTGATAGTAGGCTGATTTAGTAATTGTTTTAATGTGACTGTTGAAACTCAGGTCAGAGTCCATGACTACACCTAGATCTCTGGCTTTATCTGTTGTTTTGAACATTGCAGGCTGAAGCTCAGCGCTAACTTTTATACGTTCTGCCTTGGCTCCAAAAACCATTACCTCAGTTTTGTCTTTGTTTAATTAGAGAAAGTTCTGACACATCCAGTCATTGATTTGTTCAATGCACTTACTCAGTGTTTTAACTGGAGAATAGTCTCCTGGTGAAATGGTTATGTAAATGTGTGTCATCCGCATAGCTATGGTAACTTATTTTGTTGTTTTTCATTATCTGAGCCAGAGGTAGCATGGAGATGTTGAAGAGAAGAGGCCCCAAGATGGAGCCGTGAGGAACCCCACATGTCATATTCGTCAACTCAGATTTGTATTTACCTATAGAAACAAAGGAAAAAGATTTTTGAAAAACCCTGTTGGAATAATATCTAGGCAGCAGAAGAAGGATTTCAGAAGTTGTATAATGTCCTCTAGGTTTTTATCATTAATCTGATGGAATTGTGTCATGGTGTTTGAATTGATTTTAAGTGGACACAGAGACAAAACATTTGCTGTACCTGATGCAGAGGCACTGACTGCTTGTCTGATTTACTGAATTTTGTCAGTGAAGAAGGAGGCAAATGTATTCCACGCCCTGGTGGATAGAAATTCAGAGGCTACTGACACTGGGGGGTTAGTTAGTCTGTCGACGGTATCAAACAAGGCATGTGCGTTGTTTTTGTTTATGGCAATGATAACAGAGAAGAAAGACTGTCGAGCAAATTTTTCAATTCCAAATTATAAAAGGCCAAGTCTCTCTTTATAGATTTCAAAATGAACCTGGAGATTTGTTTTTTCGCCACCTGCGTTCAGCTTTTCGACATTCTTTTTTCTCTGTTCTCACGGTCATGGCCTTTCTCCATGGAGATATTTTCTTCCCAGTCACTTCCTTTACCTTAGTTGCAGCAATTGCATCTATAACATTTTGAATTTTTTAATTAAAATGATCTACTAGCTCATTTACTGAGATGTTAGCAGGTGCAAGTGTGGAAGAAAAATTCTGAGTAAACATTTCCCTAGTATTTTCAGTTAAATATCGCTTTGTGGTTACCTCTTTTTGAACATCTTTGTGAACAGAAATAGAGCTCTCAAAGAAAACACAGGAATGGTCACATCAGTCACCACAACCTTAGAGATATACAGACCCTTTGAGATAATTAAGTCCAGAGTGTGCCCCTTATTGTGCGTGGGCTCCGTCACATGCTGAGTCAGTCCATAGTTATCAAGAACACACAACAGTTCTTTAGCCCCTCTGTCCTTGGGGTTGTCAACATGGATGTTAAAATCACCAACAATGACTAGATGTCAAAGTCAATACACACTATAGACAGCAGTTCAGTAAAGTCATCAAAAAAGCTTGCACAGTATTTGGGTGGTCTATAGATATTTAGGAACATTACATTTAGCTGACGCTTTTATCCAAAGCGACTTACAATAAGTGCGTTCGACCAACAAAATACAAACTTGAAGAAAACAGAATCATATAAGTACATCAGGTTTCATAGAGCAAAAACATTTCAAGTGCTACTCAACTGGCTTTAGGTAAGCCAGTCCTTTATTAGTATATAAGTGCTTTGTTAATAGTTCTATCGCTCGAAGTGGAGTCGAAAGAGATGAGTTTTCAGTCTGCGCCGGAAGGTGTGTAAGCTATCTGCTGTCCTGATGTCAATGGGGAGCTCATTCCACCATGTTGGAGCCAGGATAGCAAACCCACGTGTTTTTGCTGATGGGAACTTGGGTCCCCTTCGCAGCGAGGGTGTAGCGAGCCGTTTTGTTGATGCAGAGCGGAGTGCACGTGCTGGGGTGTACGGTTTAACCATGTCCTGGATGTAGGAAGGGCCAGATCCATTCGCAGCATGGTACGCAAGTACCATTGTCTTGAAGTGGATTCTAGCAGTTACCGGAAGCCAGTGGAGGGTGCAGAGGAGCGGCGTGGTGTGGGAGAAGCGGCGTGGTGTGGGAGAATTTAGGAAGGTTGAAGACCAGACGAGCCGCTGCATTCTGGATGAGCTGCAGAGGTCGGATGACACATACAGGTAGACTAGCCAGGAGGAAGTTGCAGTAGTCTAGGTGTGAGATAACGAGAGCCTGGACCAGAACCTGCGTCGCTTTCTGGGTCAGCTGGGGACATATCCTCCTGATGTTGTAAAGCGTGTATCTGCACCAGCAGGTTGTAGCAGCGATGTTTGCAGTGAAGGACAGGTTGTTATCTAGGATCACGCCCAGATTCCTTGCAGTCTGAGTCGGGGAAACAACAGAGGTGCCGATGTTGATTGTTAGGTCAAGAGTGGGACAATCTTTTCCCGGAAGGAAAAGCAGTTCAGTCTTGTCAAGGTTGAGCTTGAGGTGATGAGCAGACATCCACTGAGAGATGTCAGCTAGACAAGCAGAGATGCGTGCGGCGACCTGGGACTCTGAGCGGGGAAAGGACAGAATTAATTGAGTGTCGTCAGCGTAGCAGTGGTATGAAAAACCATGCGGGCTAATGACAGATCCGAGCAAGTTTGTGTACAAGGAGAAGAGGAGGGGACCAAGAACAGAGCCCTGAGGGACCCCTGTAGTTAATTGACAAGGGTCGGACTCCGACCCTCTCCAAGTAACCCTGTAGGTGCGGTCTTTGAGGTATGAGGTGAGGAGGGAAAGTGCAGAGCCTGAAACTCCAAGTTCTTGAAGAGTGTGAAGGAGGATCTGATGGTTCACCATGTCGAATGCAGCAGACAGGTCCAACAGGATGATGACAGAGGAGAGCGAGGCTGCTTTAGCCGTGTGCAGTTCCTCAGTGACAGCAAGGAGGGCAGTTTCTGTGGAGTGACCTGCCTTGAAACCAGACTGGTGCGGATCCAGAAGGTTGTTCTGATGGAGATAACAGGAGAGTTGTTTAAAGACCGCACGTTCAAGTGTTTTAGACAGGAACGGGAGGAGAGAGACAGGCCTGTAGTTTATAACATCAGACGGGTTGAGAGTGGGTTTCTTTAGGAGAGGGTTTACTCTTGCCTCCTTGAGACTGTTTGGAAAGTTACCAGAAGTTAGAAGTGTTGATGAAATGGGTGAGAAACGGTAGAATATCAGGAGCGATAGTCTGAAGGAGGTTTGAAGGGATAGGGTCCAGAGGACAGGTGGTAGGGCGGGCAGAGGTAATGAGCGTAAGAACCTCACTTGGAGAGAGAGGGGAAAAGGAGGTCAGTGTGTGGGTGAAAGGAGGGTCTGGTGACCCAGCGGTGAGTAAAGGTGAGTCAGAAAAAGAAGAGCGAATATCATCAACCTTTTTTTCAAAGTGGTTAACAAAGTCGCTTGACAGAAGGGAGGAGGGGGGAGGGGCTTTGGGAGGGTCCAAGAGGGTGGAGAAGATGGAAAATAGTTTTTTAGGATTGGAATAAGAAGATTGGATCTTATCTTGAAAGAAAGTGCTTTTTGCCTGAGAGATCGAAGCAGAGAAAGAGGAGAGGAGAGCCTGATAGGTTAGGAGGTCGTCATGGTGTTTGGATTTCCACTGTTTCCGCTCTGCTGCCCGAAGGACGTTTCTATTAGCAAGCAGTGCGTCATTTAGCCAGGGAGCAGGAGGGGACTGACGACCCTGCCGAGATGTGAGAGGACAGAGAGTCCAGAGAGGATGAGAGAGTAGAGAGGAGAGTTTCTGCAGCAGAGTTTGGAGGTAGGAGTTGGAACGAGTCAGAGGAAGGGAGGGCTGAGAGCACCGATGAGGCAAAGGTAGAGGGGGAGAGGGAACGAAGGTTACGGCGGACAGGTGCAGGATGAGATTAGTTTCTTATGTTTGGAAAGGGGTAGAGAGAATGAAATGAAGAAGTGATCGGAGGTGTGGAGCGGGTTTACAGAGAGGTTAGAAGTAGTGCAGTTCCTTGAGAATATGAGATCAAGGACATTGCCAGCTTTATGAGTTGGTGGGGACGGAGACAGTGAGAAAGCAAAGGCGGTTAACAGAGATGTTAGTTCGTCTATCCTCCCTGTCTGGAGGTTGAAGTCTCCGAGAAGTACAGCGGGAGGGCCAGTTTCAGGGATGTGTGAGAGGAGATTATCTAATTCCTCCGCCTGGTGGACGGTAGAGAACAACAATGGTTAGTTGTAGAGGATGGGTTACTGTGACGGCATGGAATTCAAAGGTGGAAAGAGCGAAGTTAGGTAGCTTGAAGAGGGAAAAGCTCCATTTGGGAGAGAGCAGGAGACCAGTGTCACCTCCTCTGCCAGTGGGTCTGGGTATATGGGAGAAGGAATATTCTGTGGAGAGAGCTGCTGGGGTGGATGTGTTGGATGGAGTAATCCACGTCTCAGTGAGGGCAAGGAAATCCAGAGACTGCAGGGAAGCGTAGCCAGAGATGAAGTCAGCCTTAGGAACAGCTGACTGGCAGTTCCACAGGCCGCCTGAAACTAGATGTTGGATGTCAGTGGAGCATGTGGGATAGACGAGAGCAGGCCGGTTATATCGATTACGAGATACACGGGGCCAGTGATAATTGCGAGAAGACACATAAACAGGAATGGAGAAAATACACATGATTATAGCATGAGGGGCTAAACAACCAAATAAAATAAAACACCAGCGATACTTAGCTCAATCAAAGTAGGATTTGCCTCCTCTTTGCCACCCTCGTGACTCCAGCAGGACTCCTTTGTCTTTGTCAGTCTTACTCCAGCAGGACTCCTTTGTCTTTGTCAGTCTTCGTCTGTCTGACGCTCCAGGAAAGTGCTACCTAAAATGGACACCTGATTGCTGAGTTCTCACAGCTGTGGGGCCACGTCCCTTTAATTAGTTAACTCTCTGCAGCTGGTGGCCCTCAAAAGGAAATCAAGACTGGCTCCCTCCTGAGTTGTTATTGTCTTTTCAGTGGCCCAATGGTTTTACAATTACATTAAACCCTAAGTTATAAAGTTATGAGTTTAACCCTTAATACAGTTACACCTACTCAATAAAGCTCTTAGTATTCTACAAATGTTTAAATCAAAGTTAACCCTAGCAGTCAGTTAGTTCAGTTTTAAGGTTTCAGTCAAATTACCTGTCCCAAGTTTCTGCCTGACAGATACTGTAGCGGTTTTGAGATTTAAAATCCCAATTTTAGTCAGATCAACTACAGAGCATTTATACAGAGTACACACACTGAAACAGAGAAGTCTAAAAACAGAATGTTACTCACACAATTCTAGAAGTCACCAGTTGTTATCCTGTCAAAATCGAGTTGCACACGGAACAGAGCTCGAGGGGAGCATTTCAGCTGAAGGGCCACATATTCAAAAGAAGCAAAGTTCCCATAAGATGTCTTCCTGCATTGAAGGGAATCATTGAACAAAATAGCAACTCCACCTCCTTTCTTATGCATTCTTTCCTGACTCATAAAACTAAAGTTGGATATCAACACAGATATCGGCAAAGCTACCGGCAGGCAGGGCCCCGGCATGTCCTGGAAAGAGTTGAGAGTGCCATACGCCCTTGAGTCTGGACCCAGCATATATCAGTCAGTGTTTGCGTTGTTTACACACACATTCTTATCAGGCTTCGGAGACAGCAGTCTTGAAGGGGGGCGAGGACATTTTGGTCCGGATGATTGTGGTAGGCATGGTGACGGGGGTGTTGGTGCGCGTCCAGGGGGAGGAGGTGGTTGACGTAGGCACGGTGACGAAGACGGTGCTACTATATATTTGTTTGACATTGTTTTTTCACCATGAGAAACACGTTTGCTCTGAGACCTTGTATGAATGAGCTTCACTGCTGTAAAGCAAGGGAGGAGGACGATCAACATACGGAGATAAAAGTCACATTGGCAGCAACACCCAACAAACGGGCTGTTCTGTTTACAATGTGCTCACTCCTGATTGGAAACATTTGGAAAAAGATGCTGGTGCTGGAAAAAGAGGCAATATGTGGACATGGGCCCTCAATTGGCATGTGTTTATATAAAAGTAGGGATGTCTCAAGTCCTGATCTGATACTTCTTATGATATAGATGCATAGTGCAACTACATTAATGTTTTGTATCAAAATCAATCTGCATTCCTTCAGTTGCTGTGCATGAAAGCTTTGCTTGGATGTTGAAAACAAAAAAAGATGGGTTCTGGCTCTTTGTAGGCCATATCAATCAGTTGGAAAAATACTTTTATGGGCGCCGCGACAAATCTTTGAGATTGGACGGGAACATCCCTTTATGAAAGCTGTAGAAAGGGAAAGTTATTATGTTTTGAAGTGAGGTTATATGAGGTACTTGTCCATAGTCCGTGTAATACCTAGAGCAGATGGCAGTTGGAGTTACTGCAGAGGAGTTAAGCAATGTCCTTCTGTGGACCGGGGCAGCACCAAAACATTTTTCAACCCCCTAAAAAAGTCAATCTCAGCTGGTTGTACTCTATATTTAGAAAATGTACACCACTTTAACTTGCCGGCAGCCCTTTTCTAACATTATATCCACATATGCACCAGACTCCTTTGACCAAAACAGTCAGTTCTTGTTTTTCTGCAGTACTTAGCCAGTGTTTGATTATGCATTGCCTGCACCAAAGGTAAACAAACCTGAGACTGATTCTAATCTTCGACAATAGATATTTTGAGTGCTGCTTTTACTAAGGCTTTGTTGTTTTGATGTGTTTACAAATCATCACAATTTGTATTTTACAGTTGCTCTGCCCGCCACAGTGATTTGGACACACCCTCTCAGCAGCAAGCCAGAATTTCAGCTTCCTGTGCAACAAGAGAGCTAGACGAGCTGATGGCTTCTCTGTCTGACTTTAAGGTACAAAGCCGCATGAGTGAACACCTTATCAACAAACCCTTCTCCTGTCCTCTCCCTCTTACCTTTGTTCTTCTTCTCTTTCCTTCAGCCCAGTTCTTTGGGCTCTCTGCTGGATCCAGCTTCTTCCACCTCTCCTCATCCTCCAGTTTCTTCCTCCGTCACCCCAGTGGCTTCTCCTTTTCCTAGCCTGTCCCACTCGTCTACCTGTGCCTCTCCTCTTTTCTCTTCACCTGCTGGTTTTGAGCTGCACATAGACGAGGACGGAGGAGACGGTGGCATGTCGATAAATCGTTTCTGTCGCCACAGTCCTATATCCTCTCTTTCTGCAGCCAGTGACTTAGACCAGGACTCTATCATAGACGTCTCTGCCTCCATGCTGTCCTCCCAAACCAAGTCCCTGCTAGTCCTCTCTCAGGCCCCTTCCTCTAACTCCAACCTTATGAGAAATAGCCCAAGTCCTTCCAACACCACCACCACCACCCCTTCCCTTACCTCTGTTAACACTGTCCTGGACCACAAGTCCTCCAAGTCCCCCAGTCCGTCTGTAGAGCAGGTCTCGCCCTCAAATACTGTCGGTCAATTCCCTTCTTCTCCTGCGCCTACGAGCAAGGAGGGTCCTTCATTTCAAGATATCGTTTTGAATTTCTCCACTCCACCTCCTGTCAAAAACGTCACCCCTTCTCCCTCAGCTCAAAAGACTCCTTCACCCATCCCAGTCGCTGCACATGCTTACTCAAAAACATCCTCGCCATCTCCAGTTTCTCAATATAAGGCCCCCGCTCCACCGGCCTTCAAAAGCCCCAGCAGCCCCTTCCCTGCACAGCCCCCCTCGATGGGGGATCCGACCCTGGACGAGGCACTGGACAAGCTGCTAGCCATGAGTTTTGCACAGAATAACTCGCAGGTGGAGGAGCTAAAGATGGACGCACAGTGTCTCGAGGTGCAGGAGGAGCTCATCCTGCCCTTGGACAGGAACAGCGTGCAGCCTGAGACTTTCACCAGCGCCACCAACACCATCATCACAGACGGCTCTTTGGACGGAGGCACTAACGGGGATGGAGATCTGGATTGGGCGGATGAGGAGTTTTCCATGTCCTTCCACGACGGGCTGGACGGCACCATGACGCCTTTCACCGAGAGGCCGTACACAGATGGCAGCATGACCCCGCTGACAGAGGCCAGCTGGATGGATGGCTCCATGACCCCGTCTACATGCCCCGGGACCCCCGACGTGGCCCTGGACCTGCCCCTCATGCAGACGCCCACTATAGACAGAGTGTCTGCTTCCGGACATGTATGCATCTCCACTCCTGCCTGACACCACATGGGCTTGTTTTGCTCACATTGTTTTGCTTTAGAGTGTGAAGCTCCCCCTGCTTCAAGGGGTTTTCTTTTTGAAAAGCTGAAACATGATCCAGAATATTTATCTACGTGTCCTTTTTACACAGAGAAGGGAATTGTTATGCAATATTATATCATATTTCAATAATGGATTATTCTTAAATTCTGGTGTATAGCAAAAAATAACTTTGTTCAGTTTATCTTTGGTCAAAAAACCTGTATCCGGCTTCCATTGTTTACTCTTAGTTTCTATTTTATTTTCATAGATAATTGATTGATTAAAAAAAAATTCGCCTTACTATTGAGCATCATCAATAGTAATAGATAAACATTGATCTGGGCAGAAACCGTATCATGTTTGAGCTTCTCAAAAAAGGAAGGAAAGGATATATATGAATATTGATAGTCAAAACAAAGCTGATGGAGTACAAGCTAGCTCAGAAGACCCTCTGTGTAGTGACAGTTTTTGCTTTGAAACTGCACTTATAAATAACCCACTGATTGACAGGACAGCACTACTCAGCATGACACTGTTGCACCAGTTGTGTGTGAAGGACCTAACACGCCCTGCTGTGGTTGTTTGAGTGACTACAAAGGCTGGAAAAGATTTGATCGGTAAGGGCTTTATTGTTGAAGGCATGCAAGAGGTGCATGAAGTGTGACTCTGAGCTCACTGACCACAGCATCGGCCTATTAAAACAGCATTTGCCTCACCCGCTGCCTCTGAGCTCTGCTGTAGCTGCTTCGTGTTTGGTGTGGACGTTTTGGTAAAGTGCTCACCATTCCCTCCCAGATAAAGTCAGTGATTAGGCGCACTAAGGAGACTCCCAACGTCCACCCCATGCTCCGAGACGGTCACCTGCGCAGGAAGGTGGGACCCGTCATTGTAAACAAGAGCTCTTCTCAGGACCGCCTCATCGAGGAGCTTCAGGGAAAGTTTGGTATTGGTCGCTCAGAGCGCCGACGTAAACAGTCCGACGAGTGGATGACGGATGGCGTCATCGTATCGTCCAAACCTCAGCGTTTCCGTCCCGAGGGGGCGGGCAGCGAGGTGCACAAGGTTGGCTTCAGTGTGCCGAACCACAAATATTTCACTATGAATTCACCTTTTAGTTTTCTACACACTTTGCTCTCTGTGTTCCCTCCTTCTCTGTTTTTCTCTATTCTCAGATCATAATTCACCTAGAGTCGCCTGTCCCTGTGAGGAAGGTGCTCCCCCCTCCCTCCCCCCCCAACCCCCGCCGCCCTCCTATCATAGAAGAACCCAAGCGACCATTCATAGTACACCAGCCGCCTTTCCCTATCCCTCCACCACTCCCTCCACCTCCTCCCCATCTCCGCGAACCAGAACCTCCACCAGCCCCAATTCGGGAACCTCCTGCTCCCAAACCAGAGCCCCCTCCACGTGTTATTAAAAGCCCACCCCCCCCTTCACCTGTGAAGCCGGTCACACCGATTCCACCCAAAGTCCTGGTGTCAGTAGGCTGCCAAACTGAGTATGACCCAATCTTCCCTCCAATGCAGGCATGAACCCCCCTCTCTTACCCCTTCTTCTTATTTCCACTTTTGAACTGTTTAACCGTAGTTACCTCAAACATATTTTAGTGATGTTCCTGTGTGTATCAGTCTTCATAATTGAACCGTTTCAGATTATGGCCCAGGGGAAGGGTGGTGTTCCTGGTGGTCCTCCGACGCAGGTCAACAAGCTGGACAACATGCTGGGCAGCCTGCAGTCGGACCTCAACAAACTGGGTGTGCAGACGGTGGCTAAAGGGGTCTGCGGAGCCTGCTGCAAGCCAATTGTGGGACAGGTAAGATGCGGTTTGGATTTGACAAATAATACAAACAAGTTATTTGTATAAACATGTTTAGAGTTTGCATAGTAGGGCTGTACAGAAGCTTCTATTAAGGTTTTGAAATAAAGCTTATAATCTGTCATCATATTTTTCAGCCTAAATGAAATGTGGGAGGATAAAGGTGTTTTGTGGTTATAAAAATGATATATAATATAATACTGCTCCTGGATGTCCCTTTTCAAATAGATGAAATAGACACCCTTTGTGTGTAGCATATGAGAGAGCAAACTGTTTTTGGACCACAGTTAAAACACAGTTTAAAGTGGATTGATGCTGAATATTTAATTAAAGTAACATATCTGTTGAATTTTGAAAATGACCTTTTATATTTCCTCAATAAATGTGACTTTTGGATTTAAAAACAACTTTACAAGTTATGGAAAATGTTTGGTTTACATGAGCATCCTAAACAGCCACCACTGGAATATTATTCTACAAATAATGTCATACTTAAAATATTCATGACGTCTGTAGTTATCTTGATCTGTAAGTGTGCATAAATATTGGGTTTAAAACTAAAAAAAATAGACATGAAAAAAATATTTAGAATTATCAACTGTATCTTTGGTTTCAGGTAGGGCTGCTCGACTATGGCAAAAATCATAATCATGATTTATATTGGTCAATGATTGATATCACGATTATTAAATACGATTATTCACTAACTAAAACATCCATTTATTGAACTTTAAAACAAATACAAATAATAATTTGAACAGTATCTTTTTAACTGTTGATTACCCTGAACGTATTATTCAACTGAAAAACCAATATTAAAATAGATCAAATAAATGATACATTTATTTTTTAATTTAAATAAATAATATCAAAGTAATAAATGCCAATAAACAAGATCAGCAAATACTTTGGAGCGCACTTCCACAAGCTACTAAACATATATTAAAGGTGGGGTAGGTAATTTCGGAGAAACCAGCTCGAGTGCGCTAGAATTTGAAAATACACAACCGGAGAAAATCTGCCACTTCCTTACAGAGCCCCTCCTCCAACACACACGAGCGCGCACATGACCAATGAGGGCACGAGATAAGTTTGTGCACAGATGGAAGGCTGACAGGCAGGTAGGCCATCCAGTTACTTTAGCCGGGCCGGCTAAAATGATTGGTCGTGCTTTTTACAGCGCCATGGCTTCCACAGATCAACATTTTTTTATGGATTTTTTGTCAAAGCACTTAAGATATTCATTGCTATCGGGATGTTAAGAGCATTCCATGGAATATAACAAAAAGTGTATCTCGAGCCGGTTTCTCAAACTTACCTACCCCACCTTTAATATGATAAATAAAAATAAATTAGACCAAAATAAATTAGATCAAATGTGTTGATGCAGTGCACTGTCACAACCTAGCAAAGCAAAATAATTGTTTTTTTCGATTATGTTATTTTCGTAATTGTGGCAGGCCAAAATCGTAATTGCGATTTAAAATACGATTACTTGCCCAGCCCTAGTTTCAGCCCTAATTCCCAATCCACTCTCCTGTTGGTGCAGGTGGTGACCGCCATGGGGCGCACATGGCACCCTGAACACTTTGTGTGCACTCACTGTCAAGAGGAGATCGGCTCCAGGAACTTCTTTGAGCGTGAAGGATTGCCGTACTGCGAGACGGATTACCACAACCTGTTCTCCCCACGCTGCCACTACTGCAACGGGCCCATCCTGGATGTGAGTCCCTGCTGTGTTCACATGTGCTCATTTCTCTTTGGAGATTACAGTCATCCAACAAAACATGTTGTCGTCTCTTTTCAGAAAGTTGTGACGGCGCTGGATAGGACATGGCATCCCGAACACTTCTTCTGCGCTCAGTGTGGATCCTTCTTTGGCCCAGAAGGTACTGGCATTTATTTTTGGAGTTATATGTACAGTACATAAATAGTAGTTCAAAGGATTAAGATGTGTTGTCTGTTTCTGTTCCTCCTTTAAAGGCTTTCATGAAAAGGACGGGAAAGCCTTTTGCAGGAAGGACTACTTTGACATGTTTGCACCAAAATGTGGCGGCTGTGCCAGAGCCATTTTGGAGAACTACATCTCAGCGCTGAACAGCCTTTGGCATCCTGAGTGTTTTGTTTGCAGGGTGTGTATCTTTTATTCCTCTCATTCTGGTGTGTTTTCATGAGTGTAGCTGGAGTGCCTCTAAAGACGTTGTACAGTGATCAAGAGCTTATATGGATCAAAAAGCGTGTACACTGATCTGATGATTCAAATATTATTTTATTTACAGCAGGTACTTCAGTGTATTTTAATTATACACAGCAAGCACAATACTTGAGTAAATCCTTTTAATCATTTCCATTTAATAGTTATACTTCTGTATTATTTTGTATAAATATACAAATGTAAATGTAATGGTAATCTGCATTAGAAACGGAGACAACAATTATAATAATGCGTTTATAGTGATCAATTTGACCCGACCTACATGGTCACAAACGTTTCATGCGGAAAAAAGTCCTAAAGGCTTTGAAATCATTAATGAGAAGACCAGGTTATTGGTATTAAAGCATCTTAAAAATGTACTCAAAATACTTGGGAAATAGGATTTTATAAATCGTAAAACAATCAATAACATCTTATTCTTTTAACCATTTAAAGAATGCCTCTCACAGTAATGTCACACAACTAGGGACAGTGTTATCGTCAAGACTCTTAGAAACCCTGTTTCTAAAAGATGTTTCCACTGTAACAATAATAATAACAATAGTATGTGAATAACGGCATGTTCCTCGGCCCTCTGTTATCTTTCTCAGGAGTGCTTCACTCCGTTTGTGAACGGCAGTTTCTTCGAGCATGACGGCCAGCCGTACTGTGAAGTGCACTACCACGAGCGGCGCGGCTCGCTCTGCTCCGGCTGCCAGAAGCCCATCACGGGGCGCTGCATCACCGCCATGGCTAAGAAGTTCCACCCGGAGCACTTTGTCTGCGCCTTCTGCCTGAAGCAGCTCAACAAAGGCACCTTCAAAGAACAGAACGACAAACCCTACTGCCACGGCTGCTTCGTCAAGCTGTTCAGTTAGAGAGCGAGAGGGAGGGAGGGAGGGAGAGGGAGAGAGAGTGCGTTTATGGGTCAGGGCTGAGGTCAGCGTCTAGAGCATCTTTAGCACAGGGGGGGGGGGGGGGGGGGTTAATAGTGTTTATATCAAAGAGGGTGGTCTGTGATCTGAGGGTGACATTGGAAGTGTGTATGGACTAGGAATGTGCATGTGGTTGAAGCAGCAGACTCTCTCTGCCAGACTTAAATACTTTCAAGACGTCCCTGTTTTCAGACTGACAGCGATGTGGCTTCAAAGCTCTTCTAGGTTTGGAGTTGGTCAGGAAGTGGGAAAAAGATACACTAAGGTGACATTACATTTTTTATAAATCAACACTGAGATGCACACAACAAGATTTTCTTCTTAATCCTCTGAAATGTGTTGGATCACTTCAACAAGGAAATAGCCGTGTGTGAATCCTTTTAGTTTGTATGTGGTTAGATGGTGCAACTGAACCCTGTGCAGATGCTCTGCATGTGGGACCTTGTTGCTCACTGGTTGAGCGTGTCATTTTAGAAACAACAGAAATATATCAATTGAGAAAAACCGCAGTTGTTTATTAACATAACAATTAAACTACAAAGGAGGGTAGAAGGCTTTCCCCCCCATCATGTTGTGACAGAGCAGGAGGATAAATCCATGAGTCCATATACTGGAAATGCTTCTTCAGCATTTACAATAATGTTGTATGTGTGAAATGGATTCTAGGGTTTATACCATTTTACAGACTCAAGAAACACGTGTATACATTTTCTTCGTATGGATACCAGAGCTGCAACAGTCTATAGACATTAATCACTAAAGAGCTTTCACTCTTTTCTTACAGTTTATAGACTGAATATTAATCATTATTAAATTAATCTGAAGATTGATCCATATAAAATAATCATTAGTTTACAAAGTTTTAACTTTATAAATACTTTGAATACAGTTTTTAAATTCAGAGTGTCCAATACACCCTTTATTCAAAGATAATCATGTCTGGTTGAATATTGTTTTGATATCATCAATTATGAAACTCAAAATGTACCATCCCGCAGTAGCTGCAGTATTCACTGAGTTACGTATGTTTGAGCCAACCTCTCGTTTTTGTGCTGCCAAATCATTCCTTGTATTTTCACAGAAGAAAAGAGAAAATAATCTGAAAACAGATTATTGCCTTTGTCTCTTTGCAGTGAAGTGGAATCACACAAAGGTATTGGGAGTGTACGGTGCATCTATAGCACTCTTTCTAGGTACATCCTGAGGAGTTCTTGTGTAAATATCAAATGCAGCTACATTTTGCAGTACTGGCATGCTTAGCATGTGTTAACCACTCATTCAGAGGGAGAGGGCTGAAGGCAGAGATACTTTGATATTGTTGGTGTCATTACTGTATTGAGAAGCTGATTAATGTTCACTTTGAAGAAGTGCAAAATACGAGAGGATTTGTCTGTGATATTCCAATGACTATGAATCAGCTTGTAATGTCTGATTATATCTGTCTGTGCCATTGTTTCAGTACCATGTCTAATAACACTGGCCATTTCAGCAAGTACACTAATTACAGTTCAATAGTCCACAGTTGTGTTTTCATGTTATTAGTCTGTGAGTCCACTGAAAAATGTCGGCTGTAAAGTGGTGGTTTGTTGATGACTCAGCATCTGAGTCGCATCTACTGTATACATGTAATCAGATACAGAAACATATATCGTGCCTTTTGTCTTGTTCAGGGAATACTAGAGCCTTAAATATGTTCTCACTCTATTTAAGATATCATGTAACAGTTGTCTTTTCAAATAAATTTAGTGGAGTGTGATTTAACCAAAGCCATACCATCTTTGAACACTTTTTTTTCCCTTTTCTCTCCGAATGTCAATAGTAATGGACAAAATGTTTCTTCACTTCTAGTCTGATTACGCAAATAAATTCTGTTTTGCTATCAAAAATATTGTGCTTTATTTGCGATATGCTTTGTGCTCAACTTTACACTCAAGTTAATGGAAACACAAACATTATTCAAACTGATCAAATGGGAAAGACCTTTCTTTCATAAATAATTTTTTTTACTACAAGTTTTCTAGAATGTTTTTTTTAAATATGCAAATAAGGCATTATCTCGTCAATTACATTACATTATATTACATTGCATTTAGCTGACGCTTTTATCCAAAGCGACTTACAATAAGTACATTCGACCAGGAAGACACAACCTTGAAGAAAACAGAATCATATAAGTACATCAGGTTTCATAGAGCCAAACATTTCAAGTGCTACTCAACTGGCTATAGATAAGCCAGTCCTTTCTTAGTATATAAGTGCTCTGTTAGCAGTTCTTTGTTAGTAATTATATCAAATATGTGCTCATTTGACTAAGAATAATAATTAAGTAAAATAATCCTAAATGTGTGTTTTAGATATTTTGTTCCACTACAATTAAATAACGTGTATTATGGACGACCAACAAAATCAAAAAATTACCACAGAATGAAAAATGTTGCCTTTAGTTTCTCGCTATAAATGTAGAACCTGTATGAAATGTAGAATGTAGAAACCTGTAAAATCAGAACGTAAACCAGCTGTTTTTGTTGAGAAACCACGGACTCCATAAAATATCACTATATTTATAACGGCAATACATACATTGTACCAGGTGGTGACAGTAATGCATCATTGTTGTTTGCCAACCGCAATAAAACACAGAGAAGAAGAATAAACGGAGCGAACTCTTGCTGTGATTGGACAAAAAAATCACGTGGTTAATAGTCATACCCAGAAGAATGACATGTTTGTTTATCGTTGCTAACAGTCAGGTAAGAGGAGCTCATTTGTAAAGTAAGGATGATAACATGTTAACTTATTCTCTGCTAAAGCACGTTATGTCTATTTCTATACATCAAATAAAGATTAAGGTCATGCTAGAGTCAAACTTTAGCCGCAGCCGTGCCTCTATCACTGTATTTTAAAATAGTCTCTTTATTTAAACATCAACAACAGCAATGTTAATCTTATCGGTACATCTGTTATAGTTTGAGCTTCTATTTAATATATTACATATTTTAGTAAGTGTTTTAGTTTAACTTCGGCTCTTTGTTCTTGCTCAAACATTACACTTCAGAGTTAACCATTGTAGTTTTTGTTTCATGAATGTCGGTATGTTCCTTAAATGTCTTTTAGTAAATATGTTCATGTTAAATTATGTCACACATTTTGTCAAATCCTTTTGTGTCTGTTATTGAACTTTGTGCTTGCCAATGCCATTCAGTAGGTTCTGGCTATTTTTACACAATTAAAGACTTCAGTGTGAATGAAAAGTAATGTCAATCTCATAAAATATTAAATAAATAAATAATGACATAAAAACACCTTCAATATAGCTTACTCAGCGGCAACGGGAAATATAAATGTAACGAAACACTTTCACTTTCGTTTTTTACAAGTGTATTAATATCTCTGAGAAATTGATTATAAATGACTAAGTATTCAAATGTGTTAAAGACTTATGAATGTGAAATAAACTAACTAAAAGTATAAGACTTGTTGTGTTTTTTAAAGGTTTATTAGTACATAAATGTATTATTTAGGCCTACTAATAAACCTTTAAAAAACACAACAAGTCTACAATCCATTAGTTAACAGGTATTGATATAGCAACATTTCACTTTCACAAGTTCGGCCACTTTCACAAACTCTCAACCCTAAATGTTAAATATCAGCCTTGGTTTTCATGTTTTTGACAATTGAATATGCCAGAAAAAGAAGTTGTCTTGAACCTTCAGTATCCGTCCGTCTGCAGGTATCTTAATGCGAGAACAAACGTTGGTGGGATCAAGATGGCATCGTACTTTGATGAACACAACTGTGAGCCCACCAACCCCGAGGAGCAGTATCGCCAGAATGCACTGCTTGAATTGGCCAGGTGAGAAAGTGTGTGTGTGTGTGTGTGTGTGTGTGTGTGTGTGTGTGTGTGTGTGTGTGTGTGTGTGTGTGTGTGTGTGTGTGTGTGTGTGTGTGTGTGTGTGTGTGTGTGTGTGTGTGTGTGTGTGTGTGTGTGTGTGTGTGTGTGTGTGTGTGGTGTACAGTGTACAGTGTACAGTGTTGAGATTGAGTGTTGGTCTGTGTGCAGGTCTTTAATGCAGGGCTTGGACTTATTTGACTCCGGAGCGTTCGACTTGTCGGACTGGGACCAGCGTCTTCCTCCTCCGGCGGCCAAAACTGCTGTTCAGACGCTCACTGTGGTCATCATCTCTCTAGAGCAAGCAGGTGACACACTTTTGCTCCAGTAGAAGGAAATGGATGGTTAACGTTTTGAAAGTACGCTTGTATGAGGTACCTATCCATATTTAGTGTATTACCTAGAGCAGGTGGCTTTCACTTAAAGGTGTCCTATCATGCAAAATGCACTTCTTGATGTCTTTTAACCATAAATATGTGTCCCATGTGTCGGGGAACTCACAAAGTGTCAGAAAACAAAACCCTCTCTCTTTTCCTCCGTACCCACATTTTTAAAAACGGGGCTACAACGGAGTTGATCGAGATTTGCGGCGATTTGATGTCATATCGGCAATGTGGACCCACAGCACTATCAGAAACGTTGCTATCAGAAACAATGCACGATGTATTTTGGACATAATATGGTCTTTATTTACATTAGCAAGCCTCAATAACACTGAGAGCTAACCTGTACTGGAGAGAGCATGTGTCAAAAAGCGGGAAATAAAAAAAGGAACTCACCTTGTAGTAAACCTGCAAGAAAAGAAGCATTTGAGCTCCATACTGTTTCAGAAATCATCCTTGAAGTGGTTTGGAACATGATATGGCATTTAATCACAGGAGCATTTAGCTTTATCTGAGCAGAGCAGACAGCCTGCTCGTCACAGACCTCACTGCTTGCCTGGTGATCAAAAGGGGGTGGGGCCAGCAGCTACTGACCGAGGATCAGCCATTCTCTAACACAGTGTTTCTCAAACCTTTTCATACCAAGGACCACTTAACCAATACAAAAAAACACTCGCGGACCACCTAACTCCACAAATATCAAAAAACACATCGTTTTTCTAGAACAGATTACAAATCGCCGGAAAATAGTACAAACAAGTGGCAACATATGTGATGAAGGTGTTGCGCTGGGCTATATCATGTAATTGAAAGTTAAACTTAAGCTCGCTCCATTGCGGAGATATTCCCGTGAGAGTGCGGAAAACTTAAATGTATTTATTTCAAATGTGAAATGTTATCAATATACTCACGGACCACTAGGGGGCGCTCACGGACCACACTTTGAGAAGCACTGCTCTAACAGGGCTGCAACAGAGCAGACGGATATCGTATTTTGAGCAAAACACATCATAGACATATTTTTTATATATTTGTAATATCTGAGACCCATAATATATGCCTAAAAATAGCATGATAAGAGATCTTTAAACAGACCTGGAAGTAAAGAAATGTACTGCTGTGAAGATTTTGTCAATCAATCTGGTGGCTTTGCAGATTGACTGAAAAACGGCTGTCTGACCACAAGTTAATGCGTTGAAGTACTCAAAAAGTATATATTACTAAAACTTAAATCCATTAGTATTCTGGTTTGCTGCTGCCCCTCTTGAAAGCAGTATATTGCTTTTTTTTGTACTGTCTGTTCGTCCAAACTGGAGACTTTTACTCTGCTACTGTAGGTAACACTGACTATGGATATGTTTCTCATACAACCCCACTTCAAAATGTCTGTTTTTAAATGTAACGAATGTAGAGGAAGGAATTGATGATGGCAGAGGGAGAGATAATGCTTGGTGAAAGTAGGGCGGGATTTATCCAATGTTTTCTTTTGTTTTTTTGTTCCCACAGACAAAGGTCTGAAGTGTCCTGTGTGTTTGCTGGAGTTCGAGGAGGAGGAGTCCGTTCGGGAGATGCCTTGTAAACACCTTTTCCACTCGGGATGTATACTGCCGTGGTTGGGAAAGGTAGAGCTTCACATTTTCTAATTCAGAGTTAAATTCTTGATTGTAAATGGAAACGTTTGAGTGGCTACGTAGAAATCCTTTTGAATCTTTTTCATGTTTGCAACCACAGACTAACTCCTGTCCGCTCTGCCGGCTTGAATTACCGACTGATAATCCGGAGTATGAGGAGTTTAAAAAAGACAAGGTGAGTGTGTGAATATTATTTTTCATGGTACATCCTCATCTTTTAGCTGTGCCTCTCCATGTGGCATAAGTCCGTGGTTCCAAAGTGTGTTTGTGTCCTGCAGGAGAGGAGAAGGCAGAGGGAGCACCGGCTGGAGGACCTCCATGGCTCCATGTACACATGACGAGACTCCGCTGTGGTGCAAGTCTGTGGCACAGTGACATTTTACCGAAATAATTGAATACAGAATGTGATTTCAAGCATGAGTGGGGAATAAACCCTTCTTTACCTTTTATATTTGTAGTCAGATATATATACATTTAATCTCAAATATCTCCCCTCAACAAAACTGCACACTTTAAAGCCACCACACCTGGCACCGCTATCTAAATACAATACAATATTACAAATATGTATCAACATCATTTGGTGTTAACACAGGGCTAGCCATTTGTGTGACCTTCCTGAAATAATTTGAAAGTTTGGATAAATGCTTCTTAGAGTGATTATATTTTAAGATGAGTAAGCTTTTTGAGTCATTTCTGTTCAGATGCTTTATGCCTTTTAAATATAAATCTTTGAGCTTTAAATGCACAGCTGTATTTGTCTGATTAATAGGAATTATTTAAAGACCCAAATATATTTTTATCAGCTACTCAGAGATTTTATTTTACAATGCACTTCAGCAATGCAGTATAAACAGTGGACACTTCCACACGTCATGTGCTCTTTGAAGGCAGATCACAGGTAGGAATGTGTAAATGGAAGCAGAAGAGGCCGAGATATCCTGACCTTAAATCCCCTGTGAGGGTTGAACTCCAAAGATACCGGATCCTACTTTTATCATCATGCAGTTTATATTAAACCATTCAATTTCCTTAGTGAAAATCTGTTGAACCAGGATATATTTGTCATTTTCAACGAGCAGTAAATGTTTATGCAAGCCATCCTTTCAGTTTTCTGCTCCACAGGTTGTTTTTTACAAATGTCCCTGTTAGCAGGTGTTAACTGAAACGATTCCACAAGTACTGTATGATGTCAAGTTTAAAACACCAACTTACCGTGTTATTTGTTGTTTATAAAAATACAAAAAGGCCTGTGTTTGAAGAACAACCCATGCAAAACATCTAACAATTTGTAATTGTTATTTCATATTTGAATATAAATCTGTCAAATGAAAATACCTTGAAAGACAAATCATACATATTTACAGAATTTCTAAAAAGGAAACAAAATAATCTGTTGAATTCTTTCTGACTCCATCACCAGCCTTATTACATTTTTAAAAGCATGTACCGTTACGTCATTACTTACTTTTTATGACATGATCAGGACATTTTATGCATACTATACTATCACTTTGAATTGATTTGTTATAAGATACAATACCTTTTTATAAATGTGTCTCCAAAAAAAAGGACGAAAAAAGCAGTCACCATGTCTTTGTGTCCCTTTGCTAGACACCCTTTCTTTACTGTGTTGCGTTCTATATAGGTTGTTGTGGTCGGAAAAGGCTAAAATCCCAAAGCTATATGGCAGGACATCTCTAGGCCAATCACAACAGAGCTAGCCAGCTAACCAATCAGAGCAGACTGGGCTCTGGTTTCAGACAGAGGGTGAAAGGGTGCTTCAGTACAGGCAGTATGAGAAAAATAAAGAGCTTTTTGACACAAGCTATTTGTTAGTTTAAAAAACAACCAATGCCAAACATTTAATAATTTATCATTTTTATTTCATATTTGAATATAAATCTCTGTCAAATGAAAATACCCTAAATGATAGACAAATCATACATATTTACAGATTTTATAAAAAGGAAACGATAATCTGTGTTGACTTGTCTTGTCTGACTCCATTACCATTCTTTAACATCTTTTTCAAAGATTTAGGAAATATGAATACATTTCTGAATAGACATTGTTTCTGTGTTGAAGAGCTCAAGGTGTGTACAGGTCAGGCAGCCTTTCTTTATAGGATTCTCCCACCAACAAAGATACCATATGAAAGCTTAGGTGTACATTGTGAGAGACAACAAAAACAAAAAGGTCAAATCCACCGTTAGGTTTTGGCTTCTGGAAGATGGCGTTATGTAAGAGATGTTACAGAATAAATCCAGCCCTGACGTGAGGGCTCATACAAGCTGCCATTTGCAGTCACACCATGTGACTTTGTTACAGTTTGGTGAAATTGGCTACAGCTGAACACGAGATAAAAAGAAAGCAATATGATCATGTTCCCTGGCACAGTACGAGGGATAAGGCTAAAACAGTGCACCCATAACGATTCATACACCTCCTGCTGACGCACAGAAAACCAATCAAATCTCCAGAGGACTCCCGTCTTTTTTGGCAAGATCTGCAGAACAACACAATCGCAGAAACAATGGCGAGATAAATAATTTGCACAGAAAGTAAAGAAAACTGACCTGACACATGATTACGCAGCCGGTGTAACAGCAGACCCACAGTTTCCTTAAATGCAGACACTTTGGACTGTGGATTGCAGAGCCACCATCGCGATGTTAAATACTGTTCTCTAACTCTTCGCTGTGAGATGGAGAAACATGTTGGAAGTCTAACTTTTGCCTCGGAACATCAAACCCACAAAAAGAGGTAGGTGATGTGACCTTTCTTTAAAAAAGACTGTATTGCTGGCATCAGTGGTTAGATAGTTCAAATGTACTAGAGGGCAGAATACTGTGTTAACAGGGAATATACTTCTCATTCATTTGACTACAAAACATCCTAATCTAAATTTGGAGGCATTGGTCAGCTTTAGTTTGAGCAGTGGTAGTTTGTGGCAGTCTAGTGTTAAGTATCACTTTAAAAGAAATTGGCAACAGGAAATCATACAAAAACATTCTTCACTCTACAACCTATTAGTGTCTGTTTGTAACACTGTGATGTCACCCTGGTAACGCCATGAGGTCTAAAAGCATCAGATACATGAACTTCCCCTAAAAAAGGACTCATTTTGTAACAGAAAACCTTTTCTCTAAAGTCAGATACGGCTTCCAAGGGTCCAGCCTGGAATCAAATCAGCATGTGGGCGACAACTTTGTTATACTTTTAGTTGGATTATACATTTACCATCACCCATTTACTATAACATGTAGGTCACTTCAAAAGTCTTTGTGTCAACTCAAATACAAACTAAAACAAAGATCCCAACACACTGAAAAAGGCATTATACACTCCAGCGGAGCGGAAATTATCTCATGATTGATGACAATTATTGCACCGGACATGACAGTCAATGGAATAAAAAAAAAGGGCAGCATGAAATGTAAAACGATACAAAGAAATCATGCGACAGGTGGGACGATACTGGAATAAGTCATCGAGGGGCTTTGGAGACTCTCAGTGATGCAGACCTCAGAACAGCTGCTGTGTTAACGTCCTACACTCACATGATCTCCACAATGATAGTGGCTCCAACTATACATCGTTTGGAAAACAACTCAAAATACCATCAAAATTTGCATTCAAAATCATCTGTGCAATCAAAACAATATTGTCGATTGAAATAAAGATATTTTTGCGAATCATTTGACATAATTACGTTGATTGATTGAAAAAAAAAAAAAAGGCCATATGCTTAAAGCATGTAAAACATAACTATTCACTTCTCAAACATTCAATATTATCCACTAACTACGCTAAATTTAAAAACATAAAACTGCTATTCTCTCATTCAGAAAAAGTGTGCCGTGCAGAGATAAGCAAAAGGCCAAAAACTGGTGGGCCGCGCAAAGCATCGGGGCCTCATGAAGGAGTGTCGGGGTGAGGGGGGGGGGGGGGGGGGGGGCTTTGTGGGCACAACAGGTATGCAAAGTTAGAAAAAGGAAAAAGTGTCGCTCAGGAAAAAAAAAAAAATCAAACTGCCATCTTGGAAAACATTCATGGCTCCACACATTCAGCCTCTCTTTACAACATGGCTACAGGAAACTTCCCTGTAGCGGCGAGCGTCACCGTTGGAAACGAAGGGAGGGATAGTACAGCATTACAGATGGGTCACCTGGTGTAGGTCCAATGTTTAAACATGTCAGAGCCTCTCCTCCACCTCCGGCTTCAGAGCTACAACATCGCTATGCTCTCTGGCGTGCAGTTGAGATGTGTGGAGGTGCTGCTCCCCCCGGGGGACTTGAGGCCTTTCGTGGCCCCTCCCAGTGTCGAGCCCCGCGCTCTGGGGCCCATGAGGATCCCCGAGCCGTGGTGGAGACAGTGCTGCAGGCCCGCCATCATGGTCTCGCTGGTGACGGTGCCGAACTCGTAGGTGAAGGTGCCGTAGAAGACCAGGATGTCCACCGTGAAGACCCACTCGCAGATGGCGGCGGCGTGCTGCAGGACGAAGCTCTCGTGAACGAAGAAGATGCCGCCTGGGAGGAGGGGGGGTTAAGGTGGACAAACATCTGTGGGACATGCAGGAGGGAAATCTGAGCCTTCTCCTGTCACTGAATTTATATAAATATAGAATTAGAGGATGAAACCCTCTTTAATTGTCACACATACTTGCACTCCGCAGACACGGTGCATTTTACCCATCCTAGTACTAGGAGTTTGCAAGGGTGCGTACAATAGCTGCCCACCGCACCCTTGCTCAAGGGCACCACGGCAGGGCCCAGGAAGTGAACTGGGACCTCTCCAAGTACCAGTCCACTCTCAATATTTAGGTCTGTTCGGGGACTTGAACCGGCGACCCTACGGCTCCCAGTCCAAGCCCCTACTGACTGAGCCACTGCCGGACAGAGGCAGAGGAAGGAAGTACATGAACAATGCCATGAGATAAATCCAGGATATAATGAGATGTATGACGAGGAGCTTAACCTCTGGATGGGAACTCATTCTTTGATTAGAGTTCAATTGAAATTGGCTTTGCAGCTCTATTAAACCGATGTGTTTAAAAGGAGGACGTGACTGCAGTATATTAACCTTTGATGGACAGTCGGATAATATTGAGAGCCTGAATGGTTCTCATCCCTGTCTCCTAACATCAGTGCAGTGGATATTGATTGGTGGAGGAGGAGCAGTCGCCCTGGAAGCCACTGAGAGGCAAGCAGCACAGAGAAAAGTGAACCATCAGCATTGTAAGTGTTAAACCAGAGGGGGAGGCCGCAGAGATGTTATCACGGACTTGAAGTTGAAGGACAATCATCTCTTTCTGTGCAGCCGTGTCTCGAGGCTAGAGGAGTGAGATGAGAGGACACCAAGAAGAGTCTCTAATGTTCAGCAGTGATCCCATGACGGCACAGTGGAGCCAGGACTGAGCTAACGGCCTGTGACAGGGCGGGACACACCTCTCATACTCAACCCTTCTTTCTGTTGGATCAGGTTGTAACCATAGAGTTAACGACGGCTCCTGCTAGCAGGGATACTTTAATCCTTTACTTAAATACAAATACATAAAAAGGTACTCATTATGCAGGATCACTCTTTTCAAAGTGTTATATTATTAGAGATTTTAATTCAGTGATTTTATTTCAGTGTTATCAATCACTAATGCATGAAAGAGCATTTACATTTGGCCAACTCTGTATACCACTGGGGAGATACGTAGTATATTACAACTGCATCGTATGTTTTAAGTGTAAAGCGTAACTGTACGTAACAAATAACTGCATTGGAGTAAAAAAGGAAGATATCTCTCTGAATTGAAGTAGAGGAGGAGGATAAAGTAGCATTAAATGGAAAAGACTCCATCCATGCTCGTACTAAATAAATTTAGTAAGAGCAGGATATAATTGTTGATTTGAACAGATGTATTTAGTGACATTAAGTGAAGGATACTGAGGACGAGGGAGACCATGGCCGCCAGGGCCAGAGCCACTCTGAAATGGGCCATCCAGTAGTCGAGGGCGGTCAATGCCACCCGGTAGGTGAGCACACACTGCAGGCACACGAACAGCAGCCCCGCCGGGAACGCCACCCCCGCACCCACATAGTGCAGAGACTTGGCGTGATCCACCTGGAGAACAAGACAACTATCATCAGAAGGATTGCAGCTTCAAACACATCAGGATTTGATCTACTGGACATTTTACATTCTGTCTGATCCAATTCTAATCAACATACGTCTTATTGCTGCATCTGACTTGCACCATTGTGCCTCTTTTCTTTGCTTTCCTTCATGTCAGTAGTATGTTGCATTGTTGGAGGATCCTGGGACTTGCTTAACCTGCCCTATAGCTTTTGTGCATATGACAATAACAACTTTGAATGTTGAATATGTACCTGGAAGTTTCCCACCATGACCAGGCCCACGGCGTTGGTGCAGCCCGACACCAGAGCGCTGGTGTTGATCCAACACTGGTGGCTGTGTTCAATGACCTGGGCGTAGCGCAGGAAGCACACCATCACCACTGCAGGACACGCACACAGTTACAACGCGTCAAGACACAAAAGAGAAAAATACTGCACAATAGAACTATTAACCTTTGTTTTTTTAAAGAAAACAGAGAGTAGATGGAACATTTAAATCAACATGGTTCAGTTGATTTAATTATTGTAGGTAGTGAAATGGATTTGAGTGTTTCAGTCTTCATACTGCAAGGGGAGATTTTAAGGTATTATACACCTTTTTCAGATTTCTAAATCCTTTAAACATGACCGTTTCTGATTTATAGTTGTATACATAGATGGAGGATTGTCATGAGACTCCATTCTGCTGAGCTAAGACCATCAGATTTCTTTCTGCTGCCGGATGTAGCATGGGGGGGGGGGGGGCTTTTCAGGACGGGTTTAGCAGCGCTGTTTGAAAACTACAACCCTGCAGGATGCTGCCTGTCACTGAACCACCAAGTCAGTAAAACACAGATTAACAACAGTAGGGGATGAAAACTCAAATAAAAGCATACACTTTAGAAAGATGAGTTGAGACAAAAATAAAATGTGGAAATAAAAATGAAATGCAGCATAAAAGTCTGGAAAAAAGTAAATGCATACAAAGAAAAGTTACATTTTTAACAGATCCAGACTGAAAAGACCAGTTGAGATGCAAGTGATAAAGCTTGTGATGACAAAGGGCAGGAGGGGGAGGTGCAGAGGAGGAAGGCAATGGAGGGGACACGGGGGAGAGGAGTCAGAGGACACCGGGGGAAGTGGAAGGGAAGCCGCATTCATTATTGATTAGAGAGCTTGGCTATTTCAAGGCCTTCAGCTCCTCTCAGCTGACGTCTGTGGGCACCACGGAGGTTAATATGACACGTAATGGACATCAAACACCTCGGCTGTGCTCAGTCAGTGCTGTGTGTCAAAGGACAGAAGGCAGCAGTCCTATTTAATGTAGAGGAAATCACCAGTTTGTTCCATGATTATCAGTATTTAATAAGGAACTGTCACAGAACGTTCGCCCCAGTACATTGTATCAAATCAAGTTTTATTTATATAGCACATTTATAAACAATTTTTGGTCGAGCCAAAGTGCTGTACATAAAAATAGCCTACAGATTTTGTAGCATTGATGCCAACTCTTTGTCTTGCTAAGAGTTGGATGAGAAGATCAATACCACTCTGATAAATGTGAACACTGAAGCTACAGCTACGGGACAGTAAGCCTAGCTTGGCCCAAAGACTGGAAACATCAAGGCGGATGTTTTATCAGATGGTCAAAAATCCACCTACCAGTAAGTAGGTAAATACAAGAAAATGGTTGTCTTATGTTAAATTACGTGCTGAAGCTCCTTTATATATACTATGGTCCACACAGTATTTATGACATACTATACTATGACTTTTGTTTTAACTTTAAAAGGTCCCATGTCATGCTTTTCCGGTTATTACCCGTCCCCATGTGTGTTATGAAGGTTTTTATGCATGTAAACGGTCTGCAGAGTCAAAACCCTCAAAGTACACCCTGCAGGGTATATGCAGGAATCCTGAAGTCAAATGTAGTACCTTTTAAGACCTTTTTTAAGACCCTTTCCATACATTTTAAGACCTCATCGCAACTTCGAGTTCTAAGCGGTTACATTGGCGACACACTTTACCTCACATTTACTATATTGATTGTAATATAGCACAACTAAACAGAGTGCAGACAGACTACTGAAGCCTCCTCTCCACATGAACTTCAACCTCTCTGTGAAGGTCAGCAGAAACCATTAGAAACCAGTATTTGACCAATAAACTAAATAATTGACAAAACTTTGAACTATGAAATATATTAAACTTTGGTGAGCTTCAGCAGGGTAATGCCATATAGGAGCTCCCTCACAAATACCCAGGGGTTAAATTGGGCAGGGGCTGTCCGGGGCTAAGCCCAGCACATAGGACGATTCTCTGTCGTCATCACCCTCACACATTTGTCATATGTTTACAAAAAACGATATATATGTTAAGACTTTTCTCGTTCTTAATATAGACTATATTTAGGGTCGATATGTGTTGACCTTACTTTAAAATAGCAGATCTCTGTGACCGGATATAGTTTGGCTTAGACCCCGGCCCCACGAGGACGCATACAGTAAAACGCAAACGCAAAAAAGTCTTCCGTACTAGACTGCTGGAAATGCTGGAAACGCTGTAGTACATATGCCAGGCCTGTAAGTGGCGCTGCTGCCGCCACAAAATACACCAAAAGCAGCGAAGAAGACCCCGGAGCATGGTTGTCATGGTTGCCCTTCTGTTTATTCTCCGCGGTGGACGGCGTGTTCTCCTGCTGTATATCTCTCAGGTAGTCCACCAGCAAATTGACCAATCCACAGACTTCCTCACACACACACTCAGTGCAGGCAGCTCTGCTGATTTCTCCTCCCTGGCTGCAGGCTGATAACAGGCAGTTGGGATCGCGGCGAAATTCTCTCTGCAGACCCATTCTCACAGCGTTTATCAACCTTTGTCTTACTCAATATCAAGCCACACTTATTGCTTTTACTTCGGCTGTGACTTTGTGTGTGCTCAGGGTGAGTTTGGCTGTGTTTCGATGTGTATCGCTAAACAAGGAAACCACACCTCCACGGAGCTCAGCGCGATTCACAACGTCCCGACCAATCAGAGCACACTGTGCTCACAGGGAGGGTGGGGGCTGGCGCTATTGGAGCTCCAACGAGCCGTGAAAGGCAGAGAGTGAAATTCAGTGAATACACGTAGTTTACAGAGATGCTGTATGAGAAACCAATGTGAGTTTGGAAAATTGCACAGTATAAATCTATTCTAGTAGACTTCAACAATGGAATTATGATCAGTGGAAATGGCCATGACATGTCTCCTTTAAAATGACAAGCTATAATCTGACATTGTGTTGTAGAGACATAAGAGTGGATTTAAACTCATCATCGCCAAACTCCGCCCCACACTCACTCTGTCTGATGCCGAAAAGCTGGTCCATGCCTTTGTCTCCTCCAGGCTGGACTACTGCAATGCACTCCTCATCGGGATCCCTAACAAAAGCATCCAGAAGCTCCAATACATTCAGAACAGCGCTGCTAGGATCCTGATGAGGGTGCGCAAATATGAACACATCACCCCCATCCTTAAAGCACTACACTGGCTACCCGTGGAACTGAGGATCGAATTCAAGGTCTCCGTCCTCACCCACCAGTGTGTCCATGGAACTGCCCCTCCCTACCTCAAGGAACTCCTCACCCCCCATACCTCCTTGCGGACCACCCGTTCCAGCAACTCCAACTTCCTCAAACCCCCCAGGACTAAGCTCCGTACTATGGGAGACCGGGCCTTCTGCTCGGCTGCTCCCAGCCTGTGGAATGCTCTCCCCGACCAAATGAGAGCACCACAGACCGTGGAGGCTTTTAAAAAAGGCCTCAAAACCCATCTCTTCAAAAGAGCCTTTGCCTAGACATTTTTATCACCCTTTTATTTATTTAATTTTTTTGTATTGCTTTTTTATTAATTCTACCGTGTTGTGTAATGTTTATTTATACTGTTCATGCTCACTACTTGTAGCACTTCGGGATTTGAAATCAAATATGAAGTGCTTTATAAATGGAACCCATTATTATTATTATTATCAACCCAGGGCAAATAAGCAAAATGGCAAATATATTCCTACATACAGACAGAACTCAAGCACACGCATCATTTCTATTAATTACAGAACTACATGGTTATAATTCCAGTTCAAAAGATGCCTTACCCATGAAGGCCCCGACGTTGCCGATCAAGCTGAACAGGCAGCTTTCGGGAGGGAAGGAGCCACATTTACTGGAGCAAATGAAAACACAACAGCTGTTAGTATTAAAAGGTAGTAGTATAACCTATACCTAAATATAGCTCCGTCCTTTTACCATCTGTCTGTACTTCTACCAAGACATACAGTATATGAACATTCAGAATGAATATGAACTAATTAAGTCATTTTGATTACTCATGAGTTACGTGAGCGTCCTTATTCAAGAATATGATGATATCTATGAGACCTTTCCTCTACAAACACTGAAGAAATGTCAGTTGGTCCCATGATGCCTTTTTACAAGAGTGCTTTTGTGCTTGCCCGTGGTTAGAGGCTTATTTGCAGATTAAACTAATGCAGTTGATGCAGAGTGTGGGGTAATGACTGACAGAGCCACAACATAACAAGGTGCTAATTCATGCAAAATGTGTTTCTATGTTCTGCAGAAAGGAAGAAGAATATCTGACCTGATGAGGGGGATGTCCTGGATGGTGCAGCACGTCTTGGGGAAGCCTGGTCGGGCCAGCTCCTCTATGCACGTTACATTGTAAGACCTGCAGCAGACACACAATTAGTTCAGTACATGTTCTAATGATGTGGAATCAGACTGTGTCCACAATCTGGGATAATAAGGGCCTGGTGCCCCTTTCATCAGATCAAGAGAGGAGAATCACTCACCAGTTCTCCACAGGACAAACATGGTGATTCATCACAGCCATGGCATAGCTGAGGGGCAAGGACACAGAAGTGGCAAATGTCAAACACGGGGTACTGATCCCTGATGACACAAAGTGTTATCAAGAAACTAGATTACACTGGGCTTCAGGGGAAAAGGTCATCCAGCGTGAAAGGATGTTCACAGGAGCGTGTGAAAATACTCAAATAGTGCTCGACAGTGTGAAGATTTCAGTTGAATATCTGAGCATCGACACATTCCCTTATGCATCGCTGTCTTTTATTTGTTGATCATGTGAATATCTTGTGATTAGAGCTGCACCCATTGCAGGTTTCTTGGTCCATTCATGATTTTATAACTCTGACCTGCTGATTATGATATTTTTACTTTCAAATAACTATTCCTGACAGCATTCACAAACATCTTTGTACTTTTTCTTTAATGGAAAGTAGGAGTTCAGATGGTTATTCATCATAAAACACTGACTATTAAACAACTTCCTAAATAATCAAATTATTACAAAACTGTCCCATCACTGAAACTAATTTCAAAATAAAAGAGCTTGAGGTTACTGGACAAATAAAATACAAGAAAAAAATAGATTTTCTTTCCGCAGAAGAAAAACAGATGCAACTGTTTTTATAGCAGCATACTTACTGTCATTTCCTCAACAGCTTATTTTGGACTTACAGGTGTGACAAATGAAAAGCTCACGTGTGAAGGCCCTCACACAGCCCATGTGATGCAGGAAGTGTACACTCACACTATCCATATCCCTGTGATGGAGAAGGCAGACAGGCTGACAGGCAGGACGATCCAGGCAGTCATCGGGCTGGCAGTGAGCGGACTTTGTTCCAAGCATGGGGTGAAAGGGGGGCTTCGGGCTGGAGTGGCGACACGACAGGAGGGATCAGGTGGGGGGCGGGTGGGGTGTGGGGTCACTAACACACAGGGAAACACACAGGGGGGGACATGAGAGGAAAAAAGGGGGAATGGCACAGCTATTCTGCTCCACAGGGCCCTGCAGCCAGCAGCAACCTGCAACGAGAGGGGAGGGTCTCATTAGATATTATGATATTATACACACTCAATCCAACTGCACTGATCTGTACACATCAGGAGTTACTGTGTAAGGAAGTAGCGCTGCAAAGATCAGTAAATCAACAGAGAAAGTAACTCTAGAACAAATCACCTCTGGCTGGCAGAGACCTCTCTGCTCCATAGCTTCTCGTAATAATTGGACTTAAACTCCCACTGTACATTTTACATTCATATTCTATTTCATTTTTGAATAATCCATTCTTACACAATAATATCCTGCATTATATTTGTTACTGGACATTTGTATTTCCATATGCATATATATTTTTAATTTTATATTCTTTAACTTTTTTAATGCTATTTTATTTCTATTTCTGAAATATTTTGGACTGTTTATTTCTTGTGTCTTAATTTCTCTTATGTATATTGACTTGTGTTTTTTACGCTGCTGCAACGCAAACATTTCCCAAATTGGGATCAATAAAGTGCCTATCTATCTAAAAAGTATTATTATTATTAGAAAATTGAGTTATTGTTCAATTAGCTTCATTTTATATATACATCAGTGTTTCCCCTATATACAAATAGTGGCGGCGCAGCGCCGCTGCTGAAATATGCGCGCCGCTGCTAGTGGGCGCCAGCTAGGTACCCAAAAAATAAAAAAAATAAAAAATCATTAAAAATTTTTTTTTAAATAATAATAAGTGGCGACCCTTTTTCATTTTTGATTGTTTATGTGGATTTGTAGTATTTGTGTTACTGTATGTTCAATAAAGGTGTATTTTGCTAAATGTTGAGACATTGCCACTGTATGTACTAGGCAGAGCCGATTTTTGGTATAGGGCACCAGATCTGGGGGGCGCTGCACTGGTAGCTCTGGGAGGGAAAAAACATTTTTGACCATTGGCGCTCATCCTAATTTTCGGCCTTGATGTAACAACATTCATAATTAAGTAAATATAACACCCTTTTCACCCCGGTTACACTTTCCATTTGCCCTGTACGATAGGCGCTGTAAGTGATGAAAGTGGGGGATGTTGGCTTATCAGGCGCCTGCAGCTCACAGCCAAAGTGCGAGCGTGGGAGCGAGAGAGCGAGCGAGGGAGATAGGGCACACCGGTACCGGTAATACTGTTGTTATTAGAATCTGGTGCTAGCTGCGCAAACGGATATAAGAAGTAGATGTTTCTACAACCAGGGTGGAGGAGAGCTCTCCTGTCAGACAGAGAGGCTCAGTGAGGTAAAGGACTCCGTGTTTAGATAGTTCATTTCAGTCTAAGTTATCTGGGTCTCAAACGTTTTGAACACATATTTTCAAGGCACTCCTTTATAATGATTAGGATAAATAAAAACAGGTTTCAAATCATTCCATGAATGTATACTATAGGACAGTAAACCAAAAATATCGTTTAAAGTTGGAGAGATACAAAAATATGCATAAATAAATGTTAACTAGGTCAAATAAGATATGAATGAACAACAAAAATAAAAATAAGTGACATGTATTTGTCATTGGCTATGGTGGGTTATTGGTTATGTTCACATACTTATTTGATTATTAAAATGTAAACCGATCTTTTTCATATGGGTGTTTAGAGTTGTACCCCCTAGATCAGGTCTCAGTCATTGTGTGCTCAAAGTGCACCAGATTGAAGCATTTTACTTTAAAATGTTAAAACAAAATCTTCCCGGGGGTGCATGCATACCCCCGGACCCCCCCTAGAGGATGTGACGTCCACCCCCCAATTAAAACAAGCTCATACAATACTGAATACATTTGAAGCCATTTTGACGGATATGACCTATGTCAACAAGTTTCTGTTTTGTGTAGTGTATTTGCCTTTTGTAGAGATTTTTCATTTATTCTTCACATATAAAATCTAGGGCAGCAAATTAGCTAGAACCGGCCCTGGTACTAGGCCTCAAGAGCCTTTCTTGTGCTGACACATAGAAACAAATTGGCGTGGCGCACTTCGCACACACTAAAAAATTCCATGCGCTCCGCGCTCACATTATACTGGGCCCACGTGCCTTAGCACCGCTGCTATGACTCCATCCTAGGGGAAACGCTGTATATATATATATATATATATATATATATGTAAATAGCAAAAATGCTTCTCTTCAGCCCCTGCAATGTGGAGATTTGCCGTTTTCTCTGTGTAATACTATAAGTAAATATCCTTAGGTGTTGCACTGACACAACAGGACAACACCTCTGACTCATTGAAGAAATAATTGTAAGTTGTTTTGTTTTTATAATGTAGCAGAATGGGACTATAACTGGCTGAATTTCATTTCATGATGTTAAATGCCGATGATACCACCATTCTCTGCTCTCATCATAATCTTGGTGATCTTGTTAAAATTGTTAATGCAGAATTAGAAATACTATGTAACTGGTTTGCAGTTAATAAATTATCCCTTAATGTGGCCAAAATAAATTACATGTTATTCAAAACAAAGTCCGAGAGTAGAAATGACTGTATTATACGGATTTGCAATACTGAGATAGAGAAAGTTGGTGCATGTACATTTTTAGGACTCATTGTTGATGAAAAACTCAACTGGAAGCACCATATAAATTATGTACAAACTAAACTGTCAAAAATAATAGGTATTTTGTATCGTACTAAGAACATTCTCGAGGAAAAAATACTCAGAACTCTTTATAACAGAAATATGGGGAAACACGTACGCAACAAATCTACAAAAAATAATAACATCTAAAAAAAAAGTATTACGAATTGTCTATTCAATCTATTCAAATGTGTTGATATAGTTAAGCTTAAAACAGTACTGATTATGCACAACATTTACCATAACAAAATGCCTACTAACATTCAAAAGCAGTTCCAAACCACAGTCAGGAAATACCCAACCTGGCATCCTAACTGGTTGTGTAGCAAGCCCTGTAGAACAACCATCAAATCACACAGCTTATCCATAATCGGAGTTAGAGTGTGGAATGGACTTCACCCAGACCCAGGGCTGGACTGGCCATCTGGCATACCGGGCATTTTCCCGGTGGGCCGATGTGCATTTTGGGCCGACACGTCATTATTTTTTTTCTGAAGTCCCGGCCCATAAGACTGGTAGATTGGCCCTCTGTTTAAATGTTTTTAGTAATTGACACTGGGCCGGCCCAATCAAATCTGTAATCACCTCTCCCTTTGGGCCGCTCGGTGTGCATCATTAAATCACGGCCCCAGGAGGTGAGCCGGCCGTCGAAGCCAAACTGCCTTTTTTTTCGAGAAAAAAAAAAGTTCGAGTTAGAAATGGATAAGGCGAAGGCCAAGCGAAAAGGGGGAGCATAAAAATTGCGGGCAAGAAAAAAGCAGACCCTTCGTGCTGATGCTGCCGCTTGTGTCAAAATAACCAACATGTTTAGTACAGGTGCAGGTCCATCTTCAGCACCCCGTGGCCGATATTGGTGGTGAGGCAGATGATGAGAGGGAGAGAGATCAGCGCGAGAGGGAGAGAGATCAGCGCGAGTGGGGAGAGGGAGGAGAACTCGCGGTAAGCAGAAGCTAAGAAAATTAGGAAAATATTATTAAGGTTATGATACTCTGTAGTTCTGGAACCCATTAATATCCCTTTGATGAAGCACTAATAAGACAAATATTATAAGAGAAACATTCGTTAGCCTACAAGCTAGTAAGCTGTATTTTTTAGGTTTTCCCTGGCAAGTTAAAATATAGCTTAATGGGACTCCGATACGTTGTCTCATTGAAAGAATGTCATTATTTTGTTAACCACCATTCATGAACAATTACTGTCAGCTTGTTTTATTTAGTTTATTTACTTATTTGGTTATAAGGGCAACAGTGGTCTTTTGGGACCTGAAAACAACACAAGACATAACTTCTCAGGATCAGTGTTCAGTAATCTTAAGATATGTCAATGAGACTGTGCAAGAGAGGCTTGTGGCTTTAGTGAAGTGCCATGCATCCACTGGACAATACTTTGTGAACTTGCTCTCAGAGGTCTTAGAGCAGGGGTGGGGAACCTCCGGCCCCCGGGCCGTATACGGCCCGCGAGACCATTTGCTACGGTCCTCGAGGTAATTTATAAACATACGCAAAAAAGAAAAAAATTAAAGAAATCTGGACCGCAAAAAAAATAAACAAGCGAGTGCCTGTTTTTCCTGGCCGAGGTCAGGGTCCTTGAACACATCACGAGCCTAACGTGTCATCACGTGGTATATGTCTCGTCTGACAGGGATGCAGTTTTGACGGAGAGCACCAGAACGCCGCTCCGCCACTTCCACAAATTGCAGTACCCATAAGGAGCTGTATACATGCTGCAGTTTTTGCGTGGCTGTGTCTTTTGTTGTAAGCCCAGTGGCGATCTGTTCATCTGTCATACAGTCAATAACTTTGTTGTTATTGGCATCTAGTTAGCTAGCTATGCTAACGAATATAAGAAGCTTTTTCTACAACCAGTGAGGTAAAGGCACATCTTTATATGATCATTATAGTTATAAAAAATAAGAGAATAAAGTAAACAGGTATACAATACTATATGACTGTAAAAAAAAGTTGTTATTAAGAATAGTTTGAAAGGGGAGTGATTTGTAAAATATCCATAAAGAAAAAGGGTGTTGTGTCATATGGGTGTTGAGAGATGTATCCATAGATCTCTTAATGTTGCTCTCAAAGTGCACCAGATTGATGCTTTTAACTTCAACATTTAAAAAAAATCTTCCCGGGGGAGAACACCCCCCTAGAGGAGGTTAGCCCCCCCCCCACACTTAAATCATGTTCACATGGATAGGAAACTAAATACATTTGAACACATCTTGTGTCCATATCTTTCTGTCTTGGTGGTCATGCCACAACCGTGCATGTGCATGCACGAGTCATGGTAAAATATCTGGATTAAGAGGTTGCTTTTTCTTTGCACAGCATGAAAGAAAGGCGAAATGAATGGGCTGTGATTTTAGTATTTTTAAGCAGAGGTCAATCATTTGTACGGCCCTCGGAGGATGTTGGAAAAATTGAAATGGCCCTTGAGAGGAAAAAGATTCCCCACCCCTGTCTTAGAGCATCTGAAACTGGACAAGGGCATGTGCATAGGTAATGCAACAGATGGAGCATCCAATATGCAAGGCCGGTACAAAGGATTTTCTGCACTGATGACCTACCAGTCACCCACTCATGTCCATGTGTGGTGCTATGCTCATGTTCTTAATCTTGTCCTGGCTGAAACTACCCAAACTGTCATCGAACGTGGAACACTTTTCAACCTAATCAATGACATAGCAGTATTTATCAGGGAGTCATATCAGAGGGTCAATCTGTGGGAGAAACAAGCCCAAGAAAAGATGCCGTTGACTCATCTGGTCCTATCTCTATTAGGGCTGTGCATCTTCACTGGTCTCACGATTCGATTACGATTATCCTGTCAACGATTCGATTCGGTTCGATATCCCGGTGCATCACGATTCATACCAATGCGTTGCATCCTCAATTTTCTATATTACTGCACATGGCTTATTTTCCATCAATGCATACATGCAGTAAATACATATGAACTCTCTTTTTATTATTTAGAAAGTGCTTCAGAAATCAATAACATAAATGTCTTGACATTAATTTATAAACCAAAATAAATGGATTGTATAGGTCTAGCCTCCGTGTGTGAAGTTGTTCCATCCTCAAAAACAAAAAGCTAATGCTTCTGCAGTCGAGCTGCAGCTTCTAGCAACGGCCTTCTGTTAAGAAAGGACACTGAATGTCCTGAATGTGGCATCACACACAGGACTTGAGTCTGAACACAGCAGACAGGAGGATTTACAACAGCATATACAAACAAAAATACTGCATGTGGGTGCACACTTACATTCTCTGTCTTACTGTTACATAAATCCCATGAATGTATGAGATTAAATTAGCTTCATTATATCTCAGTGATTAAGTGAATAATAAAGTTTCTATCGGGTCACTATCAGCCTGTCACTCAGGGAGGGGGCGGGGCTTGGAGGAACGGAGAGGAGACGGTGATCGCGGAAGCTTTTTTCCTCCTGCCTTCACAAACTTTACACACATATATATCGTCTGAAAATTGCTAGAGGACATTCATACTCTGCAATCCAAGAGTTAATTAAATCCACCAAAAACCTGACATGATTGTAACGCGATTATTTTTGAAAAACATAAATCCCTGTCTGTGTCTCTGAGCCGCAGCGACACGGAGTGATTCAGAGCGGGTCCTTCTGCTGCTGGTTCTGGACTGGTGTTCTTGTGTTGGTGGATAAAGCAGACTGCTCGGTGTTCGGTGTTGCTGTGCCGCTGTCACGTCTGTTCCCTGATCTCTCCGTCACCGACCGATTTGATATTAAAGTGACAGAAAAAACGTTATAGTAAAGACGCGGCCGGAAAATCAGGAAGCAACGTTACTACTCTATAACCGATTATCTTCCGTCACTGCATCGAGACCGAATCGTCCACGTCCGCATCGCAATGCATCGTAAAAACGATTATATTCAACACCCCTAATCTCTATAGAGAACCGCAGTGACGCGTCCTAAAACCCGGAAGTACGTTAGCATTTTTAGCACTTCCGGTTCCTTCGTCAAAAAAGCAATGTATTTTCTCCATAGGGTTTTGGAAAATAGCTCGAAATAAGGTCTGTGGTTGACACAAATTTAAGAGATAAATCACGTTTTGTTCTACGACAGTAGATACATCAGCAGTGACCCCACTGGTGATTTTTGAAGAGTTTACGTGTCTCAAAAACGATGGTTGTTACCGAGTGGCTGAATAGGACTACAGAAATTGTCGAGACCGTTGTACGTCATTACGCCTACACATGTAAACACGTAAAATGATGGGTAGTGTATCGCCGTTTTAGAGATGGCACTGCTGAAAAGACCGCAACATAAGTAAAGATAATGAATACATCCTATTAAAACCTGTGTGGCTTATATGATAAGTCTAATTAGTACAAGCAGCATAACGTTTCACCATGTAACTAAAGATTGTAGTCAGGGAAATCAGTTTGACATATTGAACTAATAACAAATAACCTCTGCCTGGCAGAGAACTCTCTGCTCCATAGCTTCTCTTGGACGTAAAATCACATGTACATTTTACATTTATATTCAATTTAATATTCCATCTCTAACATACTTTTGTATATATAATAACTTATATTTTGTTTTTCTTGTTATGCTGCTGCAACACAAACATTTCCCCAATTGGGATCAATACAGTAATATCTTAATTAATTAAGAAATATAACTATTATAATCAGTGTAGCAGCTGACACCTATTTTCAATATGGATTAATCTACCTTTATTTATTTAGTTCAATTTTGATCTATAAAAATGTCAAAATAGTGAAAATGTTCACGAGACAAAGTGCAAGGTTATATCTTTAGATGTTTTGTTTTAGCCTATGTACTGTATGTCTTAATGCTCTTATTTGTGACGATGTGACTTCCATGAAACTAATATTTTATATCTTCCCAACAGACGAGCTGACAGGAAGCCTAACACTCTAACAACCACAACATTGCAAAGGCGAGTAAATGTAAATTAAAAACGATTCACAATTTCTTAATGTCTTCTTCTTTCTTGCAGTGAGGTGAAGCTGACCTTGCACTTGGTGCCAGTAAGGATGCTCCTCACGCAGGCTGAATGTTTCTCTTCCTTACTGACACAGAAGCCCTTGATTTTCAATGCTTCACTAATTGTCATTTCCCTGGCTCCGTAGGGACACTTTACCTCCAGCACAGCGGAAGAACCTACTGTACCAGACCATCTGGAGATGCCCCCAACACTCCTGATTGGGAGAGCCACAAACCTGACTCATGGATTGCAGTGGTGAATGCCCTGACGCCCTCACATTCATTCATAGTCCCCCACTGTACAGACAAAACACCATCAAGGGCCTGTTTTTGCCCTAGCACCCTGGCAATAAGGGAAGCAGTCACACGCTTTGACCTCAGGACAGCTCCAAAGTTGCTGCCAGTCAACCTTCCTTTCCTGAACAAATGCCGGTTTGGGTTGGTTCGCTGACCAGTGGTAGCCACCTGAATTGCCCTCTGTTGCTCCTCAGACAATGCCATGCTTGCCACAATTGCCTCACGTCCCTGATGCCCAACAGATTTGAGAATTTCAGGAACAGTAAGTGTTTCCAAGCTGTAGTGTTCCTCTTCTGGCTCGGGGGAGAGAAGCCAAGACATTCCTGAGAACCTGCCCCCGAGTCTGTCCCTCAGCCAGTCACGATCTTCGGAGGTGGGCTCTCTTGTCAGCGGGTTGAATGAGTTATTGGTTGGAGGAAATAGCTCCTCCACTGAATGCGTACGTTTAGCTGCCTTTGGCTTCTTCCACTGACAGGGGGTGTCAGTGCAGCTGAAACTGTGGATGGCAAAGATGGCTAATGCAGCCGCATGACTGCATTTCCATTCTCCACATGGGCATTCACATTTTGTGGAGAGAATTCCCTCTTCTCTTGTAGATAGTGATACCTGTGGTGGTGGGATTGTTTTATTATTTAAAATATATTTACATTTGTAATGCCTTCCCAATTATCCCTTTAATTGTTTATAGCCTACTGTATGTTTATTTCATGGATATTTCTGTGTTTTCTGGTGTGTAATATTTGTAATCTTGGGGCCTCTTCTCTTTAACGTCTACATGCTACCACTGGCTCAGATAATGAAGAACAACAAAATAAGTTACCATAGCTATGTGGATGACACACACATTTACATAACAATTTCACCAGGAGACGATGCTCCAATTCAAACACTGAGTAAGTGCATTGAACAAATCAATGACTGGATGTGTCAGAACTTTCTCCAATTAAACAAAGATAAAACTGAGGTAATGGTTTTTGGAGCCAAGGCAGAACGTATAAAAGTGAGCGCTGAGCTTCAGTCTGCAATGTTCAAAACAACAGATAAAGCCAGAAATATAGGTGTAGTCATGGACTCTGACCTGAGTTTCAACAGTCACATTAAAACAGTTACTAAATCAGCCTACTATCACCTAAAGAACATATCTAGGATTAAAAGACTAATGTCACAGCAGGATTTGGAAAAACTTGTCCATGCTTTTATCTTCAGTAGACTGGACTACTGCAATGGGGTCTTCACAGGTCTCACTAAAACATCTATTAGAAAGCTGTAGCTGATTCAGAACACTGCTGCTCGAGTCCTCACTAACACTAAGAAAGTGGATCACATCACTCCTGTTCTGAAGTCTTTACACTGGCTTCCTGTGTGTCAAAGAATAGATTTCAAAATACTGCTGCTGGTTTATAAAGCACTGAATGGTTTAGGCCCAAAATACATTTCTGACCTCCTGCTAAATTATGAACCATCCAGATCTCTCAGGTCTTCAGGGACTGGTCAGCTTTCTGTCCCCAGAGTCAGAACTAAACATGGAGAAGCAGCGTTCAGTTATTATGCTCCAAATATCTGGAACAAACTCCCAGAAACCTGCAGGTCCGCTGCAACTCTGACTACTTTTAAATCCAGCAAAAATACTTTTCTTTTTGTCGCTGCTTTTAATTGAACTATTCATATTTTAGACTGCACTGTAACTTTTATCCATGTATTTTTTCTTTTAATGTTTATTTTATTAGCTTTTCTTTTTATGACTGGTTTTAAATGCCATTTCTTAATGTCTTTCATTTTTTTGTAAAGCACTTTGAATTACCATGTGTTGAAAAGTGCTATATAAATAAACTTGCCTTGCCTAATAAAGATTTCATGTGACACATAAAATGGATTTGTTGATGGGAATTAATGTGAATAAATTAACTCTAGGTTAACGGTACTCTTGCTATAACTACTCACCGACACTCTATAATCCTTGTCCCTCATGCTAGCCCTGACAACACCGGTAAGTACACCTTCATCGAGGCTGCACGTGTCCTGACTTGTAGTGGTTCTCTCCTCTATCTCCATTCTTCTTGTCATCTTTGTAAAACGATATCAGACTGGTAATTGACACAGCCATGACTTCTAGTTAAATTCAGTGTGGCTAAAATGAAAAGCTTTGTTAAAATATGCAAGCACGCGGAAGTCAAAGTCAGCTTTATTGTAAACAAATTCTACATGTGTTATACATCCAGAAATATCGTTTCCCACAGTGTGACATGTAGCCTATACATAAAACAAAAAGGGCCTAGATAAACGGGGTATACAGTTTAAAATGTTAATATATTTAAAGTGTTCAAAGTGCAGTTTCAGTGCAAGTCAGTTGAAACGATCTTAAGTTGGCGTGACGTTGAAGTCGTGCGACCCTGCTGCTGTACTGGCTTGTAGTTCGTTTATAGCATAACGTTAGCATTTAGCTTTTGGCGACTAGATTTATGATTCAAAAATTATAAAAGTAGGGGAGACATGTGGAGATTATCCAGCTGAACAAAACGTGATCCTTCTCTTAAATGTGTGTCAACCACAGACCTTATTTCGAGCTATTTTCCAAAATCCTATGGAGAAATTGCATTGCGTTTTTGACGAAGGAACCGGAAGAAGTTTACATCCGGGTTTTAGGACGCGTCACTGCGGTTCTCTATTGTGTTGTCATAGAAAGGGGAGGCAGGGCACTATAGGGTCCCCCCCCCTAAATTCACTAGAAGTCATCATTTAAGGCAGGGATGGGCAAATGGCAGCCCGCGGGCCACATGCGGCCCGCACCTCCTCTTTTTGCGGCCCTCTTTAATTTATAAACAACGTAATTGTTTTACTTGTAGTACTGATACCGTCCACTAGACTCCTAGTTACGTCGCGAGCTGCGTACATGATTTCAAATACCGCAAAATAGTGACGCATTTGTGTGTATTGTGTTTGTTTCCCGGGGAAACCCTCACAAGAAACACCGGCTGTTGTTATGTCTGCTGTGACGTTAAGTTGCCTCTTGTAATTATGCCTTTACAAGCTTAAAAGTTGTATTTATCATCTGAATTTGGCGAAACAAGTTTAATATTCTTAAAACCAAGACTTTGTTTATTTGAAATCAGATGAAAACAAACTGTCACGGATCCTGCCATGTTATCTATGATTACTACGCTTTTCATTCATAATTTCAGCGGGAGGGAGGAGGAGTGGCGCTGAGGAACAGCAGAGTGCGGGCGTGTTGACATTCCCCTTATTGTGGAATAAGGGGAATGCAGAGACTGGCTACAAGTGTTTTAGGTTCAAGTTAGACAACTAATGTCTGGGTTAGTGTTCATGACTTCATGTTTATGTCATCTTAATGGTTAATCTCAATACACACACATTTTCCGCGCTTTCCAATAGTTTAAAATAGTTTAATTCCACTGTTTAATAACCTGTTCAATACAAACATGCTCACGCTCTGTGGTCAAGCTGCTGCAGTTTCGTTTACAACAAACTTACTTAGGGTGTTAATGGAAGAGTTTGAAATCAGACAGAGGTGGAAGAAGTACTCAGATATTGTGTAGGAATACTCTGTTACAGTAAAAGTCCTGCATTCAAAATGTTACTCAAGTAAAATTAGAAAAGTATTATCAAAATGTAGTTAAAGTAGCGACAGTAAAAGTAGTCATTGTGCAGATTGGTCCATTTCAGAATGATATGTTTTATAAAGATTGATCATTAAAGTGTTATCAAAGCTGGTAAAGGTGCAGCTAGTTTGAATGACTTTGTATACTGCAGGGTAGCTTGTGAATTTACTCCAGGTGGAACTAAAGTCTGATTTAAGACTGGATTATATTTCACATTAATCCACATCTGTAAAGCTACTAAAGGTATTACATACATGTAGTGGAGTAAAAGTACACCATCTACCTCTGGACTGTAGTGGAGTAGAAGAACAAAGTAGCATAAAAGTCAAGTAAAGTACAAATATCTCAAAATTGTACTTAAGTACAGTACTTGAATAAGTGTACTTAATAACTTCCCACATCTGAAATCAGATATGACTTCAAGGCATGTGATAATTTCTTAGTATTTGATCCTTCCACTTGACCTCAGGAAATGCAAGGACTTCACAGTTTTGGCAACAAGTTTTGGAGAAAGCAAATCGGAGGCTTAAAAAGAGACAGGGGGAGGTGCATCTTCATCATCTAGCATGCAAGACGTGTAAATAGAGGACAGTGGCCGTTTCTCAATCTCGAGGATACTGGCTTCCAAGCCAATATTTCAAGAATGCTACGTCATCGAGTGCCGCCGAAGTACTATTCCAATCTCCAGCATACTTGGAATTCCACCGAGGCCGCGTCCTTGGTTTGGGGGACATGTCGAGGCTGCACATGGGTAGACTTCACGTCCTTAAAATCCCCACAATGCTTTGCGCACGGACCAATTTTAAAAACCCTTGCGGAGAATGGCTGAACCGACGCAGCATACATTTAAATGTAAGTATTAGGGATCGACCGATATGGCTTTTTCAAGGCCGGTACCGATTATTTGTAATCAAGGAGACTGATAACCGATATTTGGAACCGATATACATTTGCAGTAAAATCAGAAAATCTTGGTGTCAAAATGTAGAACAACACAAACTCCAACACAACTTCTTTGAAATGCATTTAAGCATATATTATGTTTAAAGAACTTTTAAACATCTTACAACTGGTTTCCTCTCCGAGCCCTTTTCTTTAGTGCAGCCATCTGCAATGAGTTAGAGAGAGACAAGAAGTGGGGCTGCAGGCTGACATGCTTAACTAACAATAATGCTTAATTTATTATATCAAAACAATGCCTGTCCATCTAGAATAACATCCCAATAAGCTGCTAGCAACTACAAAACACTAGTGCTAGCTAATGTTTTGCAAAATATTAAAAGTGAGGCTATTACAGTAGACCTAACGTTAGTCTAGTAGCCTCACTTCTAATATTCCGCTAAACATTTGCTAGATACATTAGCTAATGAGCTTCACATATCAACCTGAAAAACTGCAAGGCTCCACTCGCAGCCCCCCTCCGCACCAGTTACTCCGCTGCGAGACGCTGGACGCACCCCCAACTCTGACTGACTTCCCGCATCCCTGTGTAACTGGGAAACTGATAGAATTGGATCATAAAATCGTGGTGTTTTTGCAACTTCAGCTGAGGGGATTGGGATGTTTATTGAACTTTGGTTTAACACATGTATGGCTCTGCCGCTCAGCACTGCTGCTTGCTTCAGTCTGCGTTCTTTCGCACCTGCCTGTAATCTGAGAAGGTCCCGCCTCTCTGGCGGAAAATCTTCAGTGTTGATTGGCACTTCAGTAATAGCCCATCAGATAGCGCTGTGGGCGCGACATTTCTCGTGTGGTGACTGCAGCCAGAGAAACGGCCGCATCAGAGCCAAAGTTTTATCTGCAATTTGAAAAAAAAAGAGGCCGATACCGATAATCAGTCAAATGCGGAATATCGGCCCCGATAATCGGCCAAGCCCCTAGTAAGTATGTAGTGGCGTAGAACATGTGTTGGTAAATATGTTACTTTGTTACATTTGTTATCACCAAAAATGTGTTCCGTGAAAGTAAAGCAAGTTCATAATTAGATAGACATTGTGAGGTATTTATCTTCGGTACAGTTTATGTTGAAACCGTTAGAGAGAGTGGCACACTTGTTAGCCTATTCCATTCTTCTTCGTTTTCCGAAGCCGTGGCTTGGAAGCATACTTGCTTCGTTTCTGAAGGAAGTGACTTGGAAGTACGCGACTACCAAGCCAGCATCCTCGAGATTGGGAAACGGCCACTGAAGGAGATCCTGGGTGTTTCTTCAGAAATCACCAGTGGGGTCACTGCTCATGTATTTAATGTCGTATAACAAAACGTGATCCGTCTCTTAAATTTGTGTCAACCACAGACCTTATTTACAGCTATTTTCCAAAATCCTATGGAGAAATCCCATTGAATCAGACGAGGGAACCGGTAGTGGTAAAATGCTAACTCACTTCCGGGTTTTAGGACTCGTCACTGCACCACTCTATTGTTGATACCCTCCATACTCTAGGAGACAATGAATGGTGCCGTCCCAAGGCCATCTGCCACACAAGCTCCTCCATCTGCATGGACATCATTAAACAAACAGACCTTGAGTCATAGTGAGTACTCAAATGTTTGCTCTCAACATCACATCTGGCAGCAGTTCAACAGCTTTTGTTAATCAGTTTATTTGGATTGTGCCGCTGGCCAGTTTTGTCACAGTTTCGCAAGAGTCTTGTAAACCTTTTTTGGTTTTCTCCATACTCTCATCTAAAACAGGTTAATATATTTGACAGGGTATTTACAGGTTGCTCTGGTTGTAACCATGGTTTCCCGTCAAATGTAAACCTTCAGCCAACATAGGGTATTTTGACCTTTACTTAAAAAAATTAAATAAATGGACAAGCAGTTAGAAATTCTAAGTTTGCCAAAAAAAAGGTTATCCTATTTATTTAAAAAAGATAAAGGGTTAAAGCTTCCCCATAATCTGCAATTCAAGTCAACAATGTTACATTACAGGTACATGTTATCCCTTGAGTTACATTTCCAGATGAATTCCTTTATTTAAATGGTGTTCTTCTTGTCAGGTAATTTACATAAACAAGCACGGAGACTAGATATGCATGATGATGTGTCCACATGCAGGTTTCCATGTTGCTCTCCGGCACGAAACATTGACGTGTAGCCATTTCCTCTCAAGGTTCTTCTTAATAGTAAATGTTCACTCTTCTGAATGTATATAGTAAGTAGCGGAAGAGTGCTTACAAAGGCTTTTAAAGTACCGTCAAATATGGCCCTCTATGCAAAGGCAATAACACTCACTGCAAGAGCAAGGTGGTTTTACAGTGTTCACAACAGATAGTGACGCTTGCCAATCTCAGCAGGTAGAAGACATAAAGAAAATATAAAAACAGGCAGCTTTAGGTCACACAAAACAGCCAATCGCCTGACATTGATGAACCACAACAGGTGAAAAGTGTTTTGCTGGGTTGATACAGCCGACAAATAGTCACTTTAAGATCCTAATACTTGTAAAAATGTGGTGTGAATGCATTCATGAGAGACTATACACATGTTTTTACAAAATGGCCCGGTATTATTCTTTATCTGCTTCAAATAGAATAACTTTGTGCGAAAAATAAAATACCGGATGATAAATAACTTGTAAAGATTAACGATTCAACATTTCTTTTTTGTGTTTTGATGTCAGTCATCAAAAAAGCAGCTCCTCAATTCGTTTTTCAATTTAAAAATACCTTGTCCGTTAACATTGACAGTCGGCGAGTTGACATGCTACTACACATCTTTTAAATATTATTACAATCAAAATAAAGTACAACAACACGGTAACAAACCTTGCAAATACACACAACAGTGTACGGACAGTAGACTGTGGTGGAATGTAACACAAGTACATTTACTCAGGTACTGTACTTTTTTGTACAAGCACAATTTTCAGTTGAGTATTTTCACGTTATGCTACTTTATACTTTTAGTTTACTACATGTTAGAGGCAATCTTTTGATTAATAGTAACTAGCTACTTTGCAGGTAGGGATTTATAATACATACAGAATATAAAACAACTAATGAATCATGTAAGATTATAAATTAAGCTATGTATTCAACATTGACATTAATGCATTCATTATTATAATACAACAATGTAATAATTGTACTGCCATACTGTAAAATGAGTACTTGTTGTACTTTAAGTATATGTTGATGAGGAAAAATGTTGTACTTTTACTTGAATACAATTATGAATGCAAGACAGAGTATACTGTAGCATTGATACTTTAACTGAAATAAAAAGATGACTTCTTACACCTCTGAAAGTAGATTTAATCAGGAATGACTAGTGAAAGTTCACAAACCAGTTGCACATGTAATAGATTTCAAGAAGGCAAGATATATAGTATAACTAATATTGACATTTATTTTTTAATTCACAACTACCCTGAGAGAAAGAGCCATAGCATTCATCCATTTGCATCTCACACTTATATGTATTACTACAAGCTGTATTTATTCCACTGTACAATATTTAACTTGACATTCGGTCTCTGTTTACCTTGTTCTATTTGACATGTATACACCTCTTTATTGACTTGGTCACTGCCAACATTCTCTGCAACATTTATCTTATTACTACTCAGTTTCTTCTTACTCCATTTTTGTTATTGTTGTGTTATGTCATATATATATATATGTTTATGTTGCATTGTTGGAGGAGCCAGGGACTTAATATATAATTTCCATATCTACACTGTGCATATGACAATAAAGCCTTTGAATGCTATGTGTTTTGTGTGTGTGTGTGTGTGTGTGTGTGTGTGTGTATATCGTATCTGTACGGGGAGCCATTACACCCCCAACCCCCGCAGCCATTCATCGAAAAATATTCGCCCCTGTACTTGTAAGATTAGATAACACTGTGACAATGTACTTAAACAAATACAGAAATAAATATATCCATAGTTGGCTACTGCGAAAAACAAGCGGAACAGCATCCCAGCACAGGCTCCCGTTTACCGGCTTAACGGTTACCGGAACCGTTAGCCTTGTTAGCTTCAACCTAGCTAGCCAGTTAGCTTGCACTTTCCCACTTGTCTTGACTTGCCCGCGTCTTGATTTCCGCTAACCTAGGCGATAAGGCGCTAAACTTAAGACAGCTAATGGAAAGCAACACTCGCGCTAGAAGGAACAGTATGTACACGCAAAGGAGCAGACCACCTACCTTCAACCTGCTTAGCCCACCACAGACCTCAACAACCTTGGTTTCCCTTTAAAAAAACAGCGTTTTCTTAGCAGACGATGCTAGCCGCTAAATGACTTCCGGTTGGGCTTTTCAAAATAAGACTGGAAGAAAAGCTTTATCGAATATTATACAAAGTACATTTCGATTCTTTATCAGAGGTGTACGGAAGAGGATTAGGGCCAAATGAAAAAAATGTTGGGAGGATTTGAAAAAAAAATGTTGTTTTTTTTGTCTGACTTTAATCTCAGAATTCTGACTATAATATCAGACGTTTTTTTTGTCTGAGAAAAAAGTCAGAATTCTGAGAAAAAAGTCCAAAAAAATTGTTCTGAGGGAAAAGTCAGAATTCTGAGATTAAAGTCAGAATTCTGACTTTTTTCTCAAATAAAAAAAATACCACAGTCTGGGAATACTCAGTTACAAGTAAAAGTCCTGCATTGCAAATGTTACTCAAGTAAACGTACAAATGTATTAGCATCAAAATGTACTAATTAAACAGATTGGTCAATTTTCTAATAATATATATTTTACACTTTTGATTATAATTATTGATGCATTAATGTGTTTACAGCTGGTAAACATAGAGCTTATTTTAATTACTTTGTATGCTGCAGGGTCATTTGTCAGCTCAGCTGTAACTATTATTATTATGTAACTATTTGAGAAACCAGCTCGAGTGGCTAGAATTTGAAAATTCAGAAGACCAATGAGGGCACGAGATAAATTTGTGCACAGATGGAAGGCTGACAGGCAGGTAGGGTAGGCCATCCAGTTATTTTAGCCGGGCCGGCTAAAATGATTGGTCGTGCTTTTTACAGTACTTTTTACAGTTGTGCTTTTTACAGTCATCTGCTTCCACAGATGACATTTTTTTATGGATTTTTTGTCAAAGCACTTAAGATATTCATTGCTATCGGGATGTTAAGAGCATTCCATGGAATATAACAAAAAGTGTATCTCGAGCCGGTTTCTCAAATGTACCCACCTTTAAGTGTTGATTATATTTCACATAGGCCTAAATAATCCCAATCTGCAAAGTAGCAAAAGGTGTACAATTAAATGTAGTGGAGTAAAAGTCCACACTTTACCTCTGAATTGTAGTTGAGTAGAAGTACAAAGTAGCATACAATTAAAATACTCAAGTTAAATACTATCTCACATGTGTACCACCAACCCTCTGGTTGTTAGGCATCCATTTACTCCTTCAGCCATGGACACCAGTACATATTCCAGTCAAATTGTACAAGACTGGCTTCTACATTTATTAGATTTACAAGGCGACACAAAGATATTGTTAAAAAAACATTTGTTTGAAAACTCATCACCAGTAGCAACCATCCATTTTTCACGTTTGTTCCAGAAAAACTCAAGGCTAGTGTGGAGCCGGGTTTCCTGAATATGTCATTTTAAAAAAACTGGATTTAAGCCTCTGTTTCTTTCTAACTTTACCAAACTTCAGGTTTAGTTCCTGTTTAAAAAAAAAAAATCCATTCTATCAACAAAATGGTTATCTCGATTGGGACATTCTGGCTATGACTTCATCATTTCTGAAATACAGCCCATAAATAGGATATGGCTGAGAGGACTTTGACTTTGAGTCAGTCGGTATAGGTTCAATCCCAGCCAATGGGTTCAATCCCAGCCATGCAGTTATCGTGTTGATTTATATCCTGTGTATTGTGCTGCTTGTTAAATGGGTGTGTGATCTCACTGCTATGGTGGAGAAGTGCTTCAAAATCAAAGATGTCAAACCTGTTAAAAATCCCATCCCTTACACTCCTGTTACTGAGTATTAGGTAGTAGCAAAACCTTTAATAGCAACACCGTTTTCAACGCTAATAAACATTTATATCTGGCTCTTGATGGCTCTGTGAAACACACAGCACAAGATATTTAGTAAAACTACAGATCCCTAGGGGTTTTAAACTACATTGTCAAAAAGACCTCTGGATTTCATCCAAGGCTTTTTTTTTGCCATAGCTGTTATTTGCACAATTAATGACAGTAATTATCTCTGACACAAGACTCCCACCCACACATCGGTGCTGTCCAACCAAAGCCTCAGCTGCTCCTCTGGGGTTAAACTTCATCATAGACATTTAAAATCTGTGACTTCATTCAGTGGAAAACAAATGAATACTGAGATGGAAAATTATAGGCAATTAATCAGAAGTGCATGTGCATAGTATAATAATTTTCAGAAAGTGCAGTAAGTAAGTACTACAGAATGAGTGATGCTACAATTGACAAAGTACAGATGTTATACATGTAAATATATTAAAGATGTTTTAGTCAGAGTATAGATAGTCCAAATGTATATAATAGACAAATAGTAACATTTCCGAAAGTAGTAAAAGGTGCACTAGTTTTAGGTAATACGCCAACATAATCTGATTATAATCAGATGTGATAAAGAAAAGCTACAAATCATCATATTTGAGAAGCTTGAATCACCAATTGTTTACATTTTTTTTTTAAATATGGAAGTAGATTAACTGATTATCAAAATATGTGCAGATTACTTTTTTAAATGCATCTAAACTAACTTGTTGCAGCTTTCTGAGAAGCGCACAAAATAAGAATGATACGGATTTCAAGTGTGTGCTTTTTTTCTATGTGCGCAATTACATCAACAAAGGTCAAGGCGGTTACCATTTATTGTGACTGAACAATCTGTGTTTGGATCCTCCAGCAGTAAATACCAGAGGATGTACAGTATGTGGCAGGATGCTTTATAAACCTACTTGAAGGATTTCAATTAAAGTTCCTGTTTACTAAGCAGCTTGTGGGCACTGAATTTGATCTGTAAATCAAATTGACCGAAACCTATAGAGATTGAGAGCAGATTATGTTAATCCTACAATAAAGATATCTATTGATGCTTTGTTTCACAATCCTGTTTACATGACTATGACTGGGTCCAAAAGGAGAACATGTTGAATAGGAATCTAAATTAATTAATTATTTTGCAAATATTTGGATTGGAGGAGACCACTTGACTGCAGGGGTGGCTGGTTGTGTATTACAGTAAATAAAAAAACCCAAACAGGCAAGACTAATCTTTTTTGTCCACATATGATGTTTGTAAAGTAATTGACTTGCTTAAAGCGAAAATGTTCTAGATGTCTACAGTAGCAAAAGGCATTTCTGGCAATCAGCTAGGCTAAAAATAAGCCTTACTGTACCTATTCTGTTGAAGTAGTAGTAGTAGTATTTGTTTTTTTGCACCGAGGGGAAAATGGGTTGCAGCACATCACAAAGGCATTTAAAAAGATAAGACATACGTCACTGACAACAACATAGACACAGATTCAAACGAACAGACATAAAAAACAACAGATATCGGCAGACATGACAATCTCATTTGCAAAAGGCCGAATGTTTGCTTTTGTTGTGGCTTAAACACATACTTTGAACCTGAGCATATGTAGTATGCAGACTACATACCTGATATGTTATTATTCACTAAAGTTAGGGCTACAAGATCAAAAAGAAAATCCCTGTTTTTGGTATCTTATAGCCCTAAGTGATGGTGTGGTACGGGAAAGGGAGACAAATCTGCACTCTTGAAGTTAATTCAACTTTTCTTAGAGAAGGTTTTTTTAATTTCTTTTTCAAAAAGTTAAATGGCCTCACTTAAAAGTTCATGAAGCTTTACAAATAATTTCATTCAGTATATTTTATATTAACATATATTGTTTTATCTGTGGCCTCTTTTTTGTTGTGTTGTGTGACCCTGTGACTTGAATGACAAATACAATTCCCCTTATGTTCTCTTGACACCTAACAAGACACTCCCAAATGTTATTAGTCCCTGGTGGTTGGTTCCAGGAATTTAAATAAAGGTGTACATACTGTATAGTTCATTATGTCATTGACCTGTGGCCGTGCCGCACACCATCTCTGTTAATTCATCAGGACAATAATCTGATATCCAATAAGAGGATTCAGCTGCAAGCTAAGTTATGTTTCCAATTCCATCTGGTTAAATCTCTATGCCTCTATGCCGTTGAGTTAATGTGTTAATAATATGTCACAATCATGATGATAACTGTGTAAAATCCTAATGTAAAAACTAAAGATTATTTTCTGAGTCTGTGGTTTTGATTCACTTGAACTCTGAAGATTTCTGCACCTCCTCTGAATTAGGAAGTAGGCTAAATCTTAAACCTTTATCCTCTTTTATTTATCCACCAACCTCCCTTTGTTCCCCTCCAGTATCAGCACCTTAAAGCATTACATTATGAAATTATTAAAAACCAACTCAAACAAAGACACTTTAGCTGAAACAAAAATGTTGCACAGTATTTTATGGAAGAAAATTATCACAGTGTTTTAGTTTTCCCCACAGAATAAAGACACCCAATGGTCTTTTCCACAGTTTTCCACTTGACTTTCTTGTGTAATCTGCATGGGATTGCAAAAGATTAAGGTATGGCACAGTAGCTATGCATTAATAAAATAAATAAATAATAGGAAAAACAACAATGGTTTTTGTCTATTCTGTCTTTAAAATCACCAGAAAAGTACTATTAACTCATGTCTTAAAATATTTATTATTTAAAAGAGGGTGAATTAATGCATTGACATACTTTACACAGACAACATCACGTGAGCCAGGCAGCTCAGGAGGGGATAATAGTATTTAGATGTCCTGTAAGCACACGGATCCTCTCAGTCAGCAACATTAATGGGGACAAGAGGCATGCTGCTCATGTCCTCAATGCTGAGGTGGGGGTATTAGACAGAAGTAATGCTGGAAGGTCTGAGCCCTCTGTCTGCTGTGTAGTTTGGGGTGGGTCATCATGGGGAGCACCAGCAGGACGGCCAACTTGTGTAACAGGAGACAGAGCCTCTTCCCTAACTACAAAGTTGCAGAGGTGAATCGAAGACCCTCAGATATTGTTTATCCACTTGACAAGGGAAGCTGCGTGAAGTCATGGACCTCTATGACGGAGCTGACCAGGGACATCTATGACATTTATGCCGAGTATCAAGACGAAGTGGAGGACACTTCCCCAAAGCAGTTTTTCCCTTCCAAGAAGAACTACATGATCAACATCAATGTAGGGGGGAAGATCTACAAGATAGCTTACAAGACAGCAGCTAAGTATCCCACGACCAGAATAGGGCGCCTGGCCACATACACGGACCACAACCTGAAGCTGGGCCTGTGCGACGACTACACTATGACCAACAATGAGTACTTCTTCGACAGGGACCCTGATGTCTTTCACAACATCTTCAGCTTCTACAGGACTGGCGTACTGTGGATCAGGGACGAGATGTGTCCACGCGACTTCTTGGAGGAGATCCACTACTGGGGTGTGAGGATGAAGAACACAAACCGCTGCTGCCGCATCTCCTTCGAGGAGCGGCAGGACGAGCTGAATGAGCAGCTGAAGATCCAGAGGGAGCTGGAGGCGGAAGTGGAGATCGAGGAGGACGAGGAGCTCTTTCAAGACATGTTCTTGGGCCCGCAGCGCAGAGCTATCTGGAACCTAATGGAGAAGCCGTTTTCATCCGTCAAGGCCAAGCTGATGGCGGTGGCCTCCAGCCTGTTTGTCCTGGGCTCCCTGGTGGCGATGACTCTCAACACAGTGGAGGAGATGCAGTTCATAACTCCCAAAGGTCAGCTCAGTGGTAAGACGTACTGGGAACATGTTGAGTCCATATGCATCGCCTTCTTCACTATGGAGTACCTGCTGCGTCTGGTGTCCACCCCTAAACTGAAATCCTTCTGCAAGAGCGTGCTCAACACCGTGGACCTCATCGCCATCCTGCCTCAGCATCTGCAGGCCTTCCTGGAGTTCTTCGACAACAAGGACAACTACACGAAGCACGAGGTCGACATGCAGGCTGTGTCGCAGGTGGGAAAGCTGGGCCAAGTGTTGCGCATCATGAGACTGATGCGAATCTTTCGAATCCTGAAACTGGCGCGACACTCCACAGGTCTGCGGGCGTTTGGCTTCACTCTGCGTCAATGCTACCAGCAGGTGGGCTGCCTCTTCCTCTTCATCGCCATGGGCATCTTCAGCTTCTCCGCCATGGTTTACACCGTGGAGCACGACATGCCGAACACTAACTTCACCAGCATTCCTCACGCATGGTGGTGGGCTGCTGTAAGTTCATACTTTTTCAAAATGTATCGTGCAGAGGAGGAAACACTTATTTAATTGTGGGCCACATACAGAAAAAGTGTCTTTAGTATGACAATATATTTATAGTTTATAGTTACACTGCAAGAAAATGTGTTTCTAGGCCAGAAAACCATGTGCTATCTATTTTTCTATCAAAAATAACTATGCCACATTCCTAAAACAAAAAGTGTTTCCTTACTTGCTCATGCTTTTTACTGTCAATACCTGTCTGATAAAACAAAATGCAATTTTCTGCATAAAGGTGGAACATGCCCCAATTGACTAGATGGTCAATATATAACAGGTCTTATATTTAGGACACTGCTGCTGTTGTTTGTTATTTATGTTTCTCCTTCCTGCAGGTCAGCATCTCCACTGTGGGCTACGGAGACATTTACCCAGAGACCATACTGGGTCGCTTCTTTGCTTTCATCTGCATCTCTTTTGGTATCATCCTCAACGGTCTGCCCATATCCATCCTCTTCAACAAGTTCTCAGACTACTACGCTAAGCTCAAGTCCAATCGGTACACAGCCTCCACGAAGAACAGAGGGAAGGTGAGGTTAACCTACAGGACAGTGAAAAAGTTCAACCGTTGCTTTGAAAACTGACCCTGTGACACATGCTGATATCTTATGTGACCTTTTATAAAGGAATAAGGTTTACTGTGAAACTGTGCAAACAAAGGTGCATGTGCTGTGGACGAATAGATGAAACAGGGACAGAAGACGAGGGTTACATCCCCAGTGGAAGCACATCTGGAAGTGTATTACAGTTAATTGGCACCTCTGCATTTTCTCAAAGTAGTTTGTATTTTTCTTTTAAAACGACCGAAGGTCAAAACGCCGAGATTTTGCAATATGTCTTACTGATGTCATAAAATATTCACGTACATATTGTTAATGATTCCATTTCTATAATGCATTACAATCTCACAGATAACCCTGTATAACAATAATCATCATGCAATATAAAACATTGTATAATTATTACTTATAAGGTCAATTTTCATACTAATGAATACTGTAATTCTCAATAAATGATATTAGGAACATAGTGTATTATTGTATTGCAATTAAGTGACTGCTTAGATTTGATATTTTCATTCAATGTGGGAAGATGCTTTTTTGTAACTTAAAATTGAAATGTATGATATCTAAAAAGCAAATATGATTTGTGTATTAAATTGTCATATTACACTAAATGCTGTCAATATCACACTGTTTGGGTGAAGAGTTCAAGCTTTACTGGGTCCTGGGCACTGGGTTATTAACGAAAAAGCCTTTACTATCACCAAAGCAGCTCTCACAGAATTTGATTTTTATTTACAAAATAACTCTTTGTCTTACTAATTTTTAAACATACACTTAACCTAGAGCCAGTATAGACCAGAGCCCAAACTTTGAGTTAATCTTTAATTGCAGGTGCAATGTTTGAATCATGTGTTCTCACACAGGAGATCTTCAGGGGCGTGCAAAGTGTAAGCCTATACTACATCTTCAAAAACTGGAGCTGCTTATCATGTGTTTGCAATGTTTAAAAGTTAAGACTACAAATTATGATTTGAAGTTGCTTTGTATTGCCAGTCTCACGTTGCACTGTGAAACGCTGTACTTTTCAATTCTCCTCCTAATGTTAAACCATGTTAAACCGTCACCTGCACACTCCACTGAAAAGATTTGCTATTGCAAAACATTTATCTGTGTGTAAAAAGGTGCACCGATCCAGTTCACCCTCTAATAAAAAAGGGGAAACAACCTAGTATATAAAGTATAAAGGTCTGGAGTGCCCATAAGTTCAACCCAGTGTAAGGAAGGTGTAAAGAAGTTCAGAAAAGGTCTGGTTAATCAATCAATCAATGTTTATTTATATAGCCCAATATCACAAATGTTACATTTGTCTCAGTGGACTTCACAGTTTGTACAGAATATCAATATGACAATATGACACCCTCTGTCCTTGGACCCTCACATCGTACAAGGAAAAACTTCGAAAGAAACCCCACAGTTTAAAGGGGAAAATGGGAGAAACCTCAGGGAGAGCATCAGAGGAGGGATCCCTCTACCAGGACGGACAGACGTGCAATAGATGCCGTGTGTAAATTGAAGAGATAATACATTTACAACATAGGTAGACCAAATGTTTGGAAATGCATGTGTCTCTAATAAGAAGATGAATCCACGAGGATGTCAACAATCCTGTGGGAGCCATCAGGGAAGTAGTATGGTGAGAGTCTGGCAGGACCGCAGACCGATTCAGCCACGACTCGAAATCCAGGAATCAGGAGGCAGGACTCAAGATCCAGGACTCAGGATCCAGGACTCAGGACCACAGCAACAAGGTTAAAAGTCACAAAAAACATTTTAACGTGTACAAGCATGTCCGTGAGTTTTAAATTGATTAAAGGCTTCTTAACCTTTGCCAAAACAGTGCCTTGGACCTTTCTTTGTTTTATACTAAAGAGTTATTTAGCACCATAACTGCTGGTGATTTTAACACAGCGTGATGGACTCCTAGGCGAAATAATGTAGACATTCTTGCAATGCTTTAAAATGACCACTGAATGGCAGTCAGATGCATAAAACAAAAACACAAAAGTGCTCATGAAACCAGGCTTGTTTACCCTGAATAAATGTATGGAGAACTCCTCAGTGCAACATTAAAGGGTTATGTCAACCAATTGTATAATTCGTCACATATATGACTGTGTTTTCTGAATCTTTGTTTGTTTCTGGAAAGAAAGTATTCAAATGTTTTATTTTTTAGAAGGAAGTCCTCATAAACTGTTTACTACATGTTGTCCAAACCCATAGGTAGGAATTGGCAAGTTAAAATATAGGGCTAAAATATATACATTAAGAACTTTTAAAAGACATCAAAACAAAAACTATTTATTTGGTGGACTCTTTGAAAAGGAAAAAACTGAATGTGAAAAAACTGAATGTGAAAAGGAATCTAGTAAATGTAATAATGTTCAATATCATATAAAGAACAGTACAATTTATGTTAATCTCGTATATCACAAACACTTCCAATTGTTACATTTTTTGTATTACCTTTTTGATTTTAGCAGGTTCCGTCCTTGCCCCCTTCCATAAATTGCCCCTGAAGTTGGTCATTTCCTCCAGCAGGCGGCGGTTGTTCAATAAAGAGCACCGCAGCTGCAGTAAATCCTCACACAGAAGAAGACCTTCTCCTCCGTTGTAAAGTGACCTCTGGTGCTGTCAGTCTCTCTACCACGATGGTTCCCCCAGTTGCAGTGTCGCCTCTGATAAAGGTTTGTTTTGCAGTATATAATGTGTAGGAAAGTTACTCATGTTTTGCTGTAATTTAATTTTGAAATCGTATTCCAGCTCGCTAGCTACACAGCACACTCTATCCTGCTAAGCTAACTGTTAGCATGCTAGCAGCTAACGTTAGTCTTAACTTTACAACAGCTTGTAAACAAAAGCTAATCCTTTCATTTATGTGTTTTTATTAACAATGCATTTGTTTCATTGCATTGTATATTGTGATGTGCATTCACCCTCGACGTTGATATCTAACAGTCACACTTTAGTGTCTCAATTGAAACGACGTAACGTTTAAGCTAACATGTTGCTAATGTCCTTGGGTTAAATGACTTGAGTCTATAAGAAAACATTATATAAATACTATGGCATCTTTTATCTTGGTTTAAACCAAGTTAACCTAAAATGAATTGTTATTGATTTCAGCTGTTACTAGCGTTTTCGTTTCGATTTGTCCTTGCTGTCGTCCACTGTTTGGGGGTGACATACTGTAAACAGGTGGACAGTCTGTTAAAGTAGATACGATTTTAATGAAACCAATGCTCCTCAGTGGATACTGTTTTGGCAGAATGAAACTCTTAACCAATCTGGAAACTCTCTTAAATGTGTAGTTTGACATGACCAGTGACATGACCAAGGTCTCAATACATTCCTGCAGCACTGTAAAGAGATCAATGTGTGTAGTAACATTATAACAAAACTAAGTGATGATGACAACAGCTTCTAAAGCAAGAGCTACTAGTGGTCTGTAGATATTATGTCACCTGATAATGCATTTAATTGGTAGGAAATGTAACATTGGCATTCATTTGCATGGTTTTGTCCTTCACAGACCGCAAGGTATTCAGCTCTGATTGCCGGCATCATCTATGGCAAACAGAGATATGGTAAGTTCTTATTTATTATTTACTGGAACAGTGCAATGAGTTTAAAATACCATTGTGTACTCTAATATAACAATAGGTTATCCAACAATAAAGAGAAGAGTTTAGACTCCAAACCAGTGGATTGGATTCCATCAATTGATTTTGATTCTTGGGGTCCTAATTTGATTTGAAGTGGATTCTTGATTTAGGATATAGTGACGCTAGTTTGAGGATATATTCTAGTCTGCTGTGTGTGTGAAGTCAATATAGCAGGTAATGCAAGGAAAACAGAGTTAAGTGTGTATAAGATAATGATGTTTTCATATTGGTAAAAGTTGCATTAAGTGATTGCCATAATGTAAACACACAAAAGAAAACTTAAGAGGTAACATTTGATTAATGATAAACTTGCAAAATAAATACAAGAGTTATATATTGTAATGAACTTGGTAGGCTTAAGCTTAGCTGCATTTTTGATTTCACAGCAACATGGCAATTTCTAAAATAAATGAAATATTAAAGTCTTTTGAGTTCCTGCGGCATCTTATTTACGGGGATGTGACAATTCAGGCTTTGGTCAGGTATATGTGTATATACAACTCTTGCTTAGTGCATATTAACAGGATATGTACTTCAGATCATTTCCCATAATACATGTATATTTCTTTTAAACAGAGTACCTGAAGCCTCTTGGGGTTGAGGATAAGAGGATAGCAGAGGAGGAGAAAAAGGCTCTTGAGGAGAAGATTCGCATCGCCAAGGAGATCGAAGGTAACCATATCTGCTTCCTTTACATGAAAAATGTTCAGTCTGTACATGCATATACCTGCATGCTGTACAACAGGGAGTGAAGGCAATACCAGTGTACACTATAATACAGTTGGTGTTGCACAACCCATTCTACGTGTACTAATCCCACTTTCTCTGTCCTTACAGCAAATCAAGAAAGTATCCTGAAGTAAAGCAAATGAAGGTCTCCATGTAATATTCCCAACCTCTCCCTTCTTCTTCCTGGAATAACAACAGCCTAGTAGCCTTTAGTCAAACACTTCCTGTTTTCTGGATGCATTCATGGTTACCTTGTATATTACAACCCCTCCCTGGATTGCCAGATGCAGTGATTTTAAGTTAACCATCTTGAACTCGGCATTGTAATACTTGAAATGCAACCGCACTCAAACGATAATAAAGTGTTTGTAATGAAACAATGTCATAAATACAAATTGAAATGATCACTGGTGTTTGCCTTTTTGTGCCCTTTGGATTGGTGTTCCCATAAAGCAGGGCTATTCAATTACACATTCAATTGGGCCAGATTTTATAACTACAAAATTCAGCTGGGCCAGACATTCAGCGGCCTGTAAAAAGCGGGTAATGACACATTTTAAACCAACACATATTACTGCGATGAAAAACATGCCATTTGTATTCATTGTTCATCTAACAAAAGTGCATAAAAACACAACAAATTAGCATTAATTTAACAGAATCTGAGGCATCTCAAAGTGCATAAAAAAAAAAGTGCACAGTTGTAGCATTACATGTGTTCGCTTTAGAAGTAAAATATTCAGATCATTTTTTTCGACCCAGACACATTACAAAGTGCATTTAAATACAAAAATAACTGTCAAACCCTTCAGTGCACAAACCCATAACAAGGGATAAGGGTAACTAACATGAATGAATACTACACTACACGTCTACTATGGTAAACTAGGTGCTTACTATCACCGCATGTGTGATTTGTCATCGCTGACTTTCTCAATGGGAGAAGTGACATTTTTAGTTTTGAACAAGAGCAGTGATATTTGGCTCATAGGATGTCAATGCAATCCTAAGACATTGGTGAAGAGTGCTGTCAGTCAGGGAGCAGCGAGTGCTACTTTTGATTGAGTTCATGTGTGAAAAGCTTGACTCACATTTGTATGTTGATCCAAACATACTGAGCACTCAGATCGCTAATTTCTGAACGAAGGGAACTGCCGCAGAGGCGGATTGTAGGAGATCCGGGGCTTAGCCCAGGAGTTGTTGGGGGGGTGCAGGGGTAAAGTGCTATTTTTTTTACAAGTGGGGGGTGGACCAAACATCCTTTAGGGGGGTCGTCGCCTCCTCTAGGGGGGTCCGGGGGCATGCTCCCCCCGGGAAGATTTTTTTTTAAATATTGAAGTTAAAGTTAAAAGCATCAAGCTGGTGCACTTTGAGAGCAACATTAACCCTACCTTAATAATACCTTACAGGGGACATATCATGCTATATTTGAACAATATATTGTAGGGCCATATATAAAGTATATAAATAGTTTTTCTTTCAAAATACCAAACGGATCCTGCATTTTAGCCATGCCTCATTTCGCTCTATTTGCTCTTTCCAGCCCTGTTTTTGCAGGGGGCTGATTCTGTGAGCTGCACCACGCCCCCCTGCAGGAGAGGGGCGCATGCTCTGAGATCAGCTGCTGGGCTGCAGCGGGGAGAAGAGGGGGAGAAAAAGAGATCTCCGTCCTCCGTGTTTTATTCTTATATTATTCTTATATAGAGTCGTTATTCATTTGCTTTAAAGCTCAATAAATAACAAAGAAGACCTTTGACCGGCACTTTTCTAATTTTGTCCGGAAGATTTCAACTTTAACGGACATGTTGACCGGCGAAATAAAAATCTAACTGAAACTCTGCCGCACGGTCCCCTCGTTCCTTGGAAGAGCCGGAGAGGAGGGTGTTTGTCATCTGCTGGTGGACTACCGGACAGAATTACAGCGAGGGAGCAAACGCTTGCCTCTGGGAGGGAGAGAAAGAGCCAGAGCAGAGTATAAACAGAAGGGCAACCATGTCTTCTTCGCTGCTTTTGTGGCAGACTACAGCACCACTTCCAGGCCTGGCATATGTACTACAGCGTCTCCAGCGCAATAGCCGGCCGTAGCCCAACCCCACATTCCCCTGATAGGTGGAGAATTGACCAATAAGCAGAGCACCACTTCTGTGACGTAGAAAATAATTCAAGATCAGTCTGTATCAGATCCGTTGCAGCCCCGTTTTTAGAGATTTGGGTACGGAGGAAAAGAGAGAGGGTTGTGTTTTCTGACACTTGGTGAGTTCCCTGGAACACTGGGGACTAGGGGTGTAACGGTTCACTGAAGTCACGGTTCGGTTCGTACCTCGGTTTGGGGGTCACGGTTCGGTACGGTTCGGTACAACAAGAAAAAGCAAAAACAAGTCCCAAATGCATAATTCCAGGTTTGTTGTTATTTACTTTTGAACAGTAGTGCAAGTTTCAGTTTAAAAATAAGGAACTCTAACATTTTGAATAATTAACTGTATTAAACAGTTAAAGACAAACCACAAACAGTACCACACACACTCAGATGGCCATAGTATCTATAATGGCTGATGTCAAACAAAAGATTTCATCAAGCTGTAAAACTAAAAAGAATGTCTTGAAAATATTACATCATAAATAATAAGAAAGTGTTTCAAGTCGTTGAAAAAATATGCCAAAAGCTTCCGTTATTTATTTTGGTCTCTCGGCTTTCATGTCTATTGGCTTCTTAAAAACAGCGGGGATCAGCTGTTGAACTGCTGTTGTCTTTTGCCGGGCTCCGGTGATTGGCAAATCTGGGTGATGCCTTCTGATGTGATTTAGCATGTTTGGCGTGTGTTCCTATTAGCATACTGCACCGCTATCGAACAACGTCGACACACCGTCCTCTTCCGATCCACTGTGCATTGCTTATCGTTTTATAGATCTATTCTCATCCACCATCTTTGTTTGTGACGTAAAGAGTGTAAGAGTCACGTTTCTGAATCGGGCACTCTGAGTGGATGCAGTCACAGCCAATCGGATTCAGAGTGTTGCCTGTCAGTTCCGTTGCTATGGTTCCGTTGTTATGTGTACTGAAACGAGAGCCGGTATAATTCCACGCGCGAAAACAAAATAAAAATTGGAATACGTTATTTTAGTGTCTTAAAAGTAGACTGAGGTATGAAGGGTTAACATTACATCTTAGAATAATGTTTAGTCATGTTCTGTATACATACTAACATATAAGGGTATTGACTTAGTGTGGTTTATCTTTTTGTCGCTGCGTTTTGTGTTCATCAGTAAAGTGGAACTTCTGTGTGAACTATTCATATCTTAAACTGCACTGTAACTTTTTATTCATGTATTTTTTCTTTTAATGTTTCTTTTATTATCTTTTACTGTTTTTAAATGCCTTTGTCTGAATGTCTTTCATTTTTGTAAAGCACCTTGAATTGCCTTGTGTTGAAAGGTGCTATATAAATAAACTTGCCTTGCCTTGGTTACTCCATGTTTACTAGCTATAAGATTAACGTTACAGTACATCACTCTTTTTCACTTCTTACTGAGTCAGCCAGAGTGCAGATATCACCATTAGATTCACAAACCTGAAACATCATCCATTTCTTCACTGCTGGTGATGACATTGTTGTCAGCTGCTGATACTGCTGCTGCTGCTGCTGCAGCTTGTGGTGCCTGCTTCGATGAAAATAACTTTCTAATATCCATAACTTTATAGGCTATTAGCTTAAAACTTGTCAGGCACTAGGAAGGATCACTTCTTCTTCAGGGCAGGGAAGGCTACGCAGTACGCAGGCTAATGTCCCGCAGCGGCTGCCTCTCTGGTGGACTCCGGTACTGCACATTACTCCCGAGACATTTAAAAAAAAAAAAAAAATTATTTTTTTTTAATTTTATTTTTTTAAGTGAAACATCCGGGGCTTTTCAGAAAACATCCGGGGCTTGAGCCCAAGTAGCCACCCCCTAGCGCCGCCTCTGAACTGCCGTTTGTTGACGTCACTCCAAAACTTCGCTGGCCCGTTAGTGCGCTGCGCTTGGGGCATCCGGTTACGGATGAATGCATGTCAATAAGTTTCAGTGTACATTTCCCCTCGTCGATGGAGGGGACCACTTCCTTTGCTCTGGTGGATACGCCCCCCTCCATTGCAACAGTGAAGGGGTCTCTGACAAAGCCCATCACCTCTATGGGCAGAGCAAGTCCATCCAATTGACCAAAGTTCTCTTTCAACCTCGCAATGAACTGTGTCATCACATCCGTGATTTGTGCCGGGGATGTGATGTGTTTGTGGAGCATCGGAAAATGCAGCATCCGACCCGTACTCAAGTCGGTCGCGAAAAGGTCCAGCTTGACTTGGGCAATGACTCGCGCATCTGCTCCACAAGATCAATGACCGTTTTGTCTTTGTTTACACTTCAGAGTTGAGAGAGACATGTTTTAGAGTTGCTATCATAGGACCACCGTTACTAGCACCACTAGATGCACTTTCAAAAAACGTGCTGCGTTGTGGTTTCTAGCAACGCGGAGTGTTGCGTTCATGGTCTGTACTAGTGTAGGAATTTGGCCACGAGAGGCTGGGCCACTCGGGAGTTGGTTCTGGGCCGCATCTGGCCCGCGGGCCGCCATTTGAATAGGCCTGCCATAAAGCCACTGACACAGTACAGGTATGATGGACGTTATATTAAAATGATATGAAATGGAAAAACACCATCTTCATTAAGTTAAGAAGTTTGTCACGTGTTGCTATTGGATAATGTTCAGTTGCTTCCTATTCGCCAACATCTTTTTGAGCACTGGTTCACATTTAAAAAATCTACTTCACTTATTTTTCTGTATTTTAACATGTAAGAAGCATTACAGTGCTAATTATATTGATACAAGATGAATGTGCACAAACTACATGAGATACATTTATCAAAGTTGTATTTAATTCTATTTCATATAGTAAATCTATAAGTAATGTCATATTTAGTTTTGTCTGACAAACAACACAAAGCCCCAAACACTGAGCCAAGTATCACAAAAAAAGACCGCACAATTCCTGCACTTCAAAAGTATGTGTAGTTTGAAAAATTACTTTGATTGTAAAAATAATTTCCTTCAGTTCTGAGCATTGGTGGATAAAGTGCCTAGATATCTTAAATAAGAAATTCCAAATTTTACTGTCGCAGAAGTATTTCCAAATGTTATATGATTTACACTCGAAAAAATCCCACAATAGTTTGATACAGTTTGGGATTTTCTTTTTTAAATATACTTCCTGCAGTCACTTTTGGGTCTTATGTTTTTCAGAGTGAAGGTCCATGCTGACAGTATAGTTGCTCAGATACCAACTGAACCATACATCTTACGGAGATGTTTGTGTTTTCTCCGAGCAAGCAGCTAAACACCTAACGGAGACTTGACATGGCTCAAATCCAAACACGCTGAACTCGAGCTCACCTCCAGTTAAGCAAGAGTGCGTCTTTGTGTCCTGGATCATTTAAACCTAGCTTTTGTTTTCAGATTAGAGATGCAGAGTTAATACTGTTGACATGTCACGTGTTAGGTTGAGCAGGAGGTTAGGTGAGGCTTTGACATCCTGCACGGATGTCAAAGCCTGGAGACCTTACCTAATATACTGAAGACAGGTTGTTATTATTAGAGTAAAAACAATGCCAGGGCCTGCTGTAAACACAGTACAGACTTACTGGCATGCTAGTTGTGTTTACTTACTCTCAACTACTGTAGTTTACAGTAAGAGTAGTTGGAATACACCATATCAACAGATTATGGAACTCAAAAACTAAGGCATCAGCTAATGCATGTTTTTACTTTAAACAAATTGCATGTTAGGACAAAATTAGTCAGTCAATGAAAAGTAGAAAAACGAAATGGATGATAGAGGGAAAAATATTTTACAAATGATTAAAGGAATCTACAAAAAGGCTTTGAAAAATAATGGAAAATATACTGATGAGACAATTTGAGTGCAAAAGCAAATTAAGTCTGTCAATGCATCTGTTGCAGCAAACATTCTTTAAGGTAAGATACCCCACTCTAGTTTAAACCTTTGTAAAGTGTACTCACTTTGGCATTTGTATGCTCCAATGCTGGTGCGTGAGTCGTTTAAACTTCATCTAATATAACTCAGATGTTTTTCTATAATTCACACTTTGCCCCCGCGGATTACATGTTGAAGCTCTTGCAGCGTTTGGGACGTTACAGAGCAAGTGACCACCTGAGCCTCAGCTGACGTCTCATGACTGGGTGTCATTATTCTGCAGACTATTATATTACATAACATATTTGTTTTGTTTTTTTCCGGTGTGGGTACATGTGGAAATGCTTCCTTTTCTTTGTTTTTACATACCTTTTGCTTACATGTCTGAATAAAAGTAGATTAAAAAAGGAAAACTTTACCGTCCAGTCATAAGCATTGTACTTTATTTAAATACTTTCCAGAGATTTGGGAACATTTTACCTAAAGATGTATACATTTTTTCTTTCTTTTTTAACCAAGAAAAGATTGGTGTGTCAAAATAAAATCTTATCTCATCTTTAATTAATCTATTATTCACTCTGCTGCACTATATCACTTTTTTATTCAGCAGGTATGATGCCACAACACTTCTGGCTCCATAGTTTGGTCATGTAAACATTTGGCATGGACGTGTGACTTGAGGCTCAGGTCACCGCTTCGTTATGTATCCCATTACAGGGTCATGCAAACAATTACATAAAACCCACACACCGCTGAATGTGAGGGTTCAACAGCTTACTAGCAGGGGATTTTGGTAACAGGATTAGCGACAGATTAAACTCTGCATTTAGGTTCAAGGAGTGAAAATAATCAGTGAGCCTGTCTGAGCATCTCATATAAAAAGGCTCACACGGCGTCTCCTCACCACAGCTCAGACTGCGACAGAAACTTCTTCAGCACTTCAGGTAAGAACACGCTGCTTTGTGGGGACCAAATGTTTTTTTTACAAACTAAATGAGGAGTTGCAAGAGTTTTCTTTTAGCCAGATTCAGCAAGTTGCTCTAAAATAATGAAAATTCATACTAAATTAAAATCTGCTCACTTTTTTTTGGCCAGAATGGACTTCCAAATGTTCTCCCTGGCGATGTTGCTGCTGGCCTGTGTGGAGCAGAGCCTGGCCTCCTGCGTGGTGGACAGCTTCACTGTGAAAGCCGACTTTGAACCAGCAAGAGTGAGTAGAGAAATATTTTAAAGTATTTAAATCCGTTCAAGTGCAAGTTACTGTAACTAAAAACCGTTTACAGTATACTCATCTGTAGGGTCAGGGCAGAGAGCTAAATGAACAAGGAGGACAATTTGATCAACATCCTCCAAAGTACATCAATGCATCATCCGCAAACAATTGAATATAATGTTGCATATTGTGCACTATCCTCCATTATTATACAACATACACTGAGATTTACATAACAATGAATCCCAAGGATTATGGACCTTTCAATTAAAAACGGAATGGTACAAATCAGTGATTGGATAGGCCAACATTTTCTTTTTTTGTGCCAAAGGATCAGGCCTAATCAGGTCAGAAATCTTGGTATAGTGTAGTCCTACATTCCATAACCCGCAAAAACAAGATTACAAAATCCGGATACTTCTACCTCAAAATATAATATATATAATACTAGCCTAAAAGGAATCATGTTTCAGCATTTGTCTCAAATACACTTGATGTATGTATTCTTTACTAAAATCTGGGGTATAGGAATTACATTGCATTTAGCTGACGCTTTTATCCAAAGCGACTTACAATAAGTGCATTCGACAAGGAAGATACAAACTTGAAGAAAACAGAATCATATAAGTACATCAGGTTTCATAGAGCCAAAATATTTCAAGTGCTACTCAACTGGCTTTAGATAAGCCAGTCCCTTATTAGTATATAAGTGCTCTGTTAGTAATTATTTGTTAGTAATTCTATCGCTCGAAGTGGAGTCAAAAGAGATGAGTTTTCAGTTTGCGCCGGAAGGTGTGTAAGCTTTCTGCTGTCCTGATGTCAATGGGGAGCTCATTCCACCATGTTGGAGCCAGGATAGCAAACCCACGTGTTTTTGCTGATGGGAACTTGGGTCCCCCTCGCAGCGAGGGTGCAGCGAGCTGTTTGGCTGATGCAGAGCGGAGTGCACGCGCTGGGGTGCACAGTTTAACCATGTCCTGGATGTAGGAAGGGCCAGATCCATTCATAGCATGGTACGCAAGTACCAGTGTCTTGAAGTGGATTCTAGCAGTTACTGGAAGCCAGTGGAGGGAGCGGAGGAGCGGTGTGGTGTGGGAAAATTTAGGAAGGTTGAAGACCAGACGAGCAACTGCATTCTGTATGAGCTGCAGAGGTCGGATGGCACATGCAGGTAGACCAGCCAGGAGGGAGTTGCAGTAGTCTAGGCGTGAGATGACGAGAGCCTGGGCCAGAAGTTGTGTCGTTTTCTGGGTCAGGAGGGGATGGATCACATTCAAAATAAGCCTTATTTTTTCAAGTGCATATACATATTGTACTGATGAAATGGCTCTCAACATATTTTCCCTAATGATTTGTCTCCACAGTATGCAGGAAAGTGGTACGCTCTGCAGAAGAAGGACCCTGAGGGTTTGTTCCTGCAGGACAACATCTCTGCTGAGTACACCATCGGAGAAGATGGAACCATGGTCGCCGCCTCCAAGGGCAGAGTTACTCTCTTTGGGTGGGTATTTAAGTGGTGGAAAGTAATTAAGTACTTCCACCCAAGAACTATACTTAAATACAACTTTAAGGCCCTTTTGCAAAAGTGCAATTTCTCTTTTGCTCCAGGTTCTGGGTGGTGTGCGCCGACATGGCCGCTCAGTACTCCGTGCCCGACCCCGCGTCCCCCGGCAAGATGTTCATGAACTACCAGGGCCTGGCCAGCTACCTTTCCAGCGGAGGTATGTTTCTTTAGGACCAGCCTCAGGTTCCCATGCCAAGTCTCTAAGGCCTGAGCCACTGATGCCTAAACACTTTATGTACTTTGTGTTACCTTTTTTAGTCAGATAACTGCTACTGTATATAAAAAAAGTTTGAGGAGAGGATTGTACCCACACATCCTCTCAGTCTCTTTCTCACACAGCAGAGACTACTGTAACTTCTTGTTTTCTGCTCTTTCAGGTGACAACTACTGGATCATTGACACAGACTACGAGAACTACGCCCTCACCTACGCTTGCCGCACCCTGAAGGACGATGGAAGCTGCGACGACGGATACTCCCTGCTCTTCTCCCGCAACCCCCGCGGCCTCCCCCCCGCCATCCAGAGGGTCGTCCGCCAAAAACAGGAGGAAATCTGCATGGTCGGCGAGTTTCAACCTGTGCTGCAGACTGGTACGTAACTCAGTACATTTACTCAACTCCTGTAATTAAGTATACATTTGAGGTACTTCTACTTTAATTGAGTATTTCTATTTATGCTATATTTAATACTTCTACTGTGCTACATTTTGGAACTCAATATTGTACTTAATACCTCTCGCCATTTATTGGGATGCTTATTAATATTGTCATATTCTAAAAATGTCTTGTCACTACGCCCTCGAAATGACTCACTTCACAATAAGAACGTGACCTTTTTGGTTTATTACAATCGGGCAAGTCTAGAAAAATCACAAGACTGAATGTAAAAGCTTTTAAAAAGTTAACTTCGTGGACAAGTATTCATCTCTGGATCTTAACAACTAATTTGAAAATATTTTTGTAATTTTATTTGTTACATTTTAATAAATCTGACACTTGTTTCTCTCTCTTTTTTCAACAGGAGCCTGCTAAACTTCTTCTTCTGGAGTTTCTGTATATATCGGATGATCATCCTGCCCAAAATGAAGACATAGCCCTTCTTAAAGAAAGAATAATAATGATGTTATGCTTATGATGTTCAAACGTCATAACAGAGCCTTCGGACACATCAAATGAAATGTCCCATGGAAGAATTAAATCAACACTGCCAATGACAAGATTAATACTAATGTACTTACCAAAATTCAATGAAAAGTATTATTGGTTGAGGTAATGTGATGAATAAGCAACCATGTATCTGATCTGTGTTATCATTCTGTATTGGTGACAATACATTTTGTAAAGAAACTTGAAGTTGTTGTCTGTGTCTTTGGAAAAACTGCCATGTTAAATTTGGTGATCCAACTTTTACTTATCTTATGCACAAAGATATTTCCACATTTATATAAAAGAGTATAAATAAAATAGAGTATTGCACATTTTGAAAAAGATAACAAAATCATCATGAATCCATTACATTTGTTCTGATTCTAACAGTTTTTAACAGTGTCATCAGTTCATTACTTATCTCTTCCCTTTCGTACAAATAGGTCGCATTTTCTGCTATCATCTGTCCCAAAGATCATGAGCATAAATGATAAATGTATGCTAACAATGTGATGACAAAGATGACACAGCACCCATACTGTATAACACATATCCAATCAGCACAGTGATCTCTATCAAATGTATTTACATGGTAGAAAACTGTTAAGAAAATTATTTAGAAGTTTATTTCTCCTCTGAGTACCTCTCCGGCAGCGAGTACTGGCCGGGCCTCCCCCAGTAGTCCACAGCACGGACTCTGTACAGACCGCCCACCTGCAGGTCTACTATAAAACACAAAAGGGTATATGGTGGTATTTAGTTTTTAAAAAGGTGAAGACATTTTTCTGAAAGGTTGTTAGTCATTGACAATATTGTCAATGAAATCATGAATCTTGAAATCATTTCCTGGGAATCCTTACCAGGTGAATACACATAAGAAGTGAAAATGGTGTTTTGAGTATTAATTCTGCTGAATTCCTCGTGGTCTGGGGAGAACTCCACTTCAAAAGTCTTAATGCATCTGCAAAGAAACAGAGAAGTTAAAGTGCATAGCGATGGCTTTCTTGTTCTTAGTCCATGCACGTATATAGAAATGTTTATTCATTGGGATAAACCCCTTGAGATGCACCATCTCGTTTTCAAGGGGGTCCCGACAATAGCAACAACTTATAGACATACATAAACAAAATGCAAAACATGACACACAACACAAACCACATATAGTCTGTTAAGTGAAATTCAAGCAATGCACACAATCATTACAATTTGAGAGACAGTCGAGCAAATCAGTTTCATCAATATCAGTTTCATTAATAACAAGTACAGACCAGTTGAAAGTACATACTACATATTAACTATTCATCTACTGTAATGCAGCAAGCAGTATGAGAAGGAACATTTTTAAAACGCACAACACTGTGTGTCTTTTTTTTTAATAAATCAGACTGCAAACCGAGTTGCCACTAATGTTTTCTCAGCTTATTTCTCCGATAGCTAAGAATCAGACATTCCGCAGTTTTTTCTGTACAGAAGCTGAATTATCCGCAGAGGTAACCTCCTCTAGAAAACAACAGATCTGGTAAATACACTGAAAAAGCAGATTCATGTTTCAAATCATTGTTTCTTTGAGGCGATTGAGGTTCTGCGAGCTAACTGCTTAAGATTGCTGAGAAAACTGATAAATGTGTTTACCACAGCTTCTTGAAGACAACCACAGTGCTGACGCGTGTGCAAAGATGGATATGTCACCATTACAGGAGACCAAGTCAAATCTCACCCTTACTTTAATAGAAACTACAGATTTATCTGGGTTTGAAAACTGTTAGCAACGTTTGGGATAACATAGGTACAAAACTATTACAAAACTACTATAGGTAACAATTTTTTACAAGGTTTGTAACTGAGGTGTGGTCGTTTATATACATTTTTATGTGAAAATGAACCTTCAAATGGTTACATACTTTCACATGTTTTGCAGTGAAAACAAAAATAAAGGAATAATTATGTCACCTACTTGGAATCAACACAGTGGTCCGACCAGACGATCAGGACCTGGCCCTTGGTGATCCTGATGAAGCGTAACCCATTAACCTAAACAGAAATCAAATATAGTTGAGAGTTCATCTCTTTTGAAATATGCAGCTTAGTACCATGAAGGTGTTTGTCTGTTGGCTGTTGAAAACGTAGATCCATCAGGCTTTTATCATAACATTCAGAACATAATCATCATAAAACACTCATTTACTTGTCTTACTTGCATTGACACAGACATATGCTTAACTGTATATAAGATAGTATTAACCTATGGAGAGACCTTTTATGATCTCTTTAAGGTGGACTGTGAAACACATGCAAACAAGAGGAAAAGATCACATTTATTTTTTCTTTGTGGTTGCGAGTTGATACTGACCTGGTCTGGCTCAGCTTTGGGTCGTGCACAGATATGTACGAGGAGGACGGAGGGCAGAGAGAGTCTGGCTCTCAGAGTCAGAGTGTCCCCAGCAGGAACCTCCAGGGGTCCATCCACATGAGGGTGCTGAAAACAATGACAAATCATTAGTGGATCAAAGAATGTCTCACAGCACCTCACTGAGAAGGAAAAGCCAAAAATAGATCAAAGGAATCAGCTCTGCTGCACCATCTCATTAATAAGATAGCGCCGGTATCAGAAAGTGGAGCTCAACATGTTGATTAAAGATGCAAGAATCTTTTACATGGAAATACCCGGTGACAACACTGAGAATATAAATGAGCACAGCTGGCTTGCCATCTACCCAAGGTTAAGATATTTATCATTCTAGTATTATATAAATAGGGGAATACATTGTTTTGTTAAAATAGTAAAATATTTCAAAGTAAGGTAATTAAATAAGTTTAGATTTACTTTATTGATCCCAATATGGGAAATTGTTTAGTCACAGCAGCATGTAAACAAGGAATTGCACATGAATGAAAAGTCAAATAACAGAAAATAAACAGTAAATAAATATCAACATTATAAAATAAACAGTAAATACCTAAATCAATAGAGAATCTAACAGTGAAAGATATACATTTATATAGTATATAACGGGAAAAGATATGTAATTTTGAGTAAAAAAAACAGTGTGTTTCTTTCAAATTCCAGAGTTTCTTAACTGTAAACAACTTATAAATCACAACGTGTATTAAAAGAAAACATAAATATGATAATAAACATACATTTTTACAGAATCATTGTTCCCTGGTGTGTACCTGCTCGCTCCTGAGGCGTCTGAACTGCTCGGCTGTGGGGAAGTCGGGGCGACCCATTCTCTGCCACAGCCCGTACGGGTTGGTTAAGTTGTTGTCAATATAATATGCAACATACACAAGACCTGCAGAGCAAACAGACAGATGACAATCAGGACTCAGATTTAACTCAACTTGCAGAAATCATGGTCTGTTGGACAGTTATATGAATCACAAATCTGGATCCAACTCACAGAAATGGCAACCATCACTTATTTGAAATCAAGGATGAAGACTTGCTGCAGATGAAGATGCTGCTGTCTTTTATTTAATCAAATAATTGTTCATATCTTTCACAGCGTTGTTAGTTTTATTCTTGCATTATATTCCATGTTTCATTTTATATTCTCTTGTTGCAATTGATATTCTCTTGAATTTATAATCACTTTATTTAAATGTTTAAAATGTCTTGCGTTTAAAGGTTTTGGTAAAGCACATTTGTATTTCATCATTTATTTTTGCTATATAAATGAAACTCGCATAACCTATTAATAATATTAAAAGGCAGCAGTATTTCATTTTATATTTTTTAGAGATGTATTTGCAGCCTGAACAGATGGGTTGTCAGTCTGCTTGTTTGGGGAGAGAGTTTAGTTGAACCCACCCTTCTGTGCAGCCAGTCCCTTGAGAGACAGGCGGACATCATCAGTGTCGATGGAGCTGCTGTTGTCGTCACTGTTGAACAGCAGCAGGGCGGCCTGCCAGCTGTCGGAGCCGCGCTCTGTTACAGGGCTGTGGATGCTGGCGAGAACTCCCACTGTGCTGTTAGTACCTGCGGAGCTCAACACCTGAGAGAGGACCTGCGTCTCTCCTGAGAGAGGAGTCACAAACAAAAGAGGCAACATTCAAATACGACTGGGAGGAGATGAGAAAGCAACATTTTAAAGATTTTAAAAGGCTTGATTGTCATAGGCACAGATACAGCCTAGCACTGAAGGTATACAAATGCAACAATTCTGTATTTTATATTTTGAAATATATAATACGGTTACTAAAGTTAAATTCACATAATAAAATGCTGTATACGGATATATGGGAAGTTATGAATGAAAAGGTCGTATAAACAGATGTGTATAAAAATAGATATCTAATATCTGAACAGATAACTATAACAGATGCAACATTGCGGTAATATGGTATTTTTACATGTAGTAAAAATCTAGACCGGAGGTATTTAGGCAATAAGACCTGGTATAATTCTCTTATTCATCTGAATGCTAAGGTAAGGGGATTTAAATGCTTTCTCTCTTATCCCATATCTTTAGTGCAGGATACACTGGACGGTCCTTTATGAAAGTAAAGGAGATAAAGCCATCTCATAATTCCTTGCAATTCCTATGGATAAATTAAAAACATCCTTCTTAGGAGACATTACTCTATGAAAATAACACAATTCCTTTGCATTAAGAACATTTCAAGTGGTTATCATGGCTGTCACTAAGACACTTTTGGGTCATTCGACTTAGTTAGAAAACTTCCTATGAGACAATAACTATACGATCCAAAGATACCATCCTCTCTCTGATTTATTGACATTTTCCATGGAGGTAAAGGAGTGTTTAGTGTTTAGGAAAAGACGGTCACCTAGCAGAGCCAGCAGGCCCATGACGGAGAGGACGGGCTTCCTGATGATCTGCACGTGAGGCGGCTGGGTGTTGTTGACCTGGAAGCGAGCGGTAAGCGTGCGCTGGGTGAAGGGGTACGGGTGGTAGCTGAGGAAGGCGTTGTCATTGCTGAGCAGGGTGTAGTTGATGGTGCTTGTTGGGTCCGCCAGCAGCAGGTCCTGGTGCTGGTTTATAACCTGTTAAGATGAGCAGGACAGAGAACTGGTTCAGTGTGATTTAACTGGTAGAGAGATGAGTTAAATTAAGAGATGATATTATTTTTCACCCTGTAGTGCAAACTGTATGTGCTATATTTGTACTTCTGTTTTTAGACACATTCTTAATGTAAGAAACTAGGCAAGGGTAAATAATTCATAACACATTTATCCTGGTCCAAATAATTGCAGTCACAAAATGATCCTGAAAAAGCATCAAAATATGCTAAACAACAGGCAAGAAATGGCAATAAACATACTTGAATAACGTAACATTTTGTCAAGACGCAAGTTTTTTTTAAATTGCATCACAAATGGCACACAACTTTGTTTAAAGAAGAAACAAAAATGAATGTCACTTTATTTTTTGTATGGCTCTTTCGAGGTGACTGAATAGCAGCAATTATTTGACCAAAATAGCAGCCACTAAAGATCCTTGTCACTTATTTAGAAAACATAATAATAATATAAATGCCCTCCAGATGGTTAATCATTCATGCATATACCCAAATGCGTGCATTATTTGCAATGCCCTTTATTTATAATATCCAGTATTCAAACTGGTTGTTTTTCATGGTGCTCTCGTCACCTTCACCACCATCGCGGCATAGGTCACATCCGCCCTCCACTCCTGGGGCCGGGACCAGCCCACCAGCGGATCGGCCTCGTCGTTGTAAACAGGGAGGCTGCTGAACCGGGGGAAACGCTCCTGGATCTCCCCCATGGTCTGGATCTCCTGCTGCAGGATGGGCAAGGAGAAGCCTCCTCCCTTTAGGACGACAACAGTTAGTCAAAGTCAACAATAATTAAGCTGGTGTACGCATCAATAAATATAGTTTTACTTAACTCAGGGGATTTGAATTTTAATATTTGAATGACATAACTATACCTTTGTATAATTTGTTTGCTTTCGGACATTAATATAACAACTAGTCTGGGCAATGAAGATGTCATTTTTTATTCAGATGCTTTAATTTCAGGGAAGCCCACCTTCTTGTGCAGGGCGATGTAGTCGATCCTGACCCCCGTCTCTCCAGTGAAGTAGTTGGTACCGTTGAAGCAGTGCTGCAGCATGGCCCAGCAGTACGGTGAGTGTGGGGGGGAATGACAGGAGTCCCCCGGACCCCCAAACTTTAGGAGACTACTGGCAGCGAGCAGACCCTCCGAACAGGCATCATAGTAGTTTAAAAACCCTAAAAAAAGATGTATTATCAAAAAGAACTGATCATGGGCACAGCAGTGGAGTGTCTGTTTTTTCTAAGTTCAATATTGCAATAATACATCTGTGAAATGTGAGCATTTTCATCACAAAAAAACAATAAAAGATAAACCTTTTACAAATATATCATTTTCAAGTCGCAAAACATATTTATGACTAATATCTATGACTGAAAATGCAATCAACCAGTTGCAAAAAAGAATGTATCCAAATTATTTTTAAATAAATAGTAGTTACATAACCACAAGTAATATTACATCTATGAGATACAATTATAACAAAATAAATGATTTACAGTGATTATAAAAAATCGAAAATGATGCATTATTGGTTTACCTTGAATTGACACGCTGACATTATCAAAGTCGTGGTTGTTTGGCTCATTCCATGTTTCAAAGTTCCACTGAGAGACAGTCCCCAGGCCGTACTGTTCTGTCATTAAATAAAACATGAGAACAATTACATTACGTAGCAGCAGGGTCATAGAGTGCAGATTAAGTGTGTATCAGTTCACTTATTGTTACACTTTATGTTGAATTACACAAGAAACTAATAATATGTTTTATTAGGTTTGCAAGCTCTACCTAGTTTCAAAAATAGCTAAATTCATATTAAAGAAAGATATTTCAACACTTTAAATAGCACTTCCAAGTCATTTTATTGATCATGATTACATGGCGTGCAAACTACATATAAAACATAATGGGGACAAAACAATGGCACTCACTCACCGATGTACCTCTTGGCTATGAGATAAACCAGATTTCTCCACTCAAACACTTGTGACTTGTCCTCAAAGTCAGTGAAGTAGTTAGAGACACTGCCCATGAGTTCAAAACCTAAAATATGTGTCGCCACATTGTGGTTAAAAACATTGAGGTTTCTTTATGAAATAAATACTTTTGTCATTTATCTTGGGAAAAAAATACTTTAAATATGCATCACAAATATAATGTGATATTTTACAGACTGGGGTTGAGGTACCTGGTCGGAGTCCATTTATCCACAAGAGATCTATCAGCTGGTCCAGTTTAGTGAAGTTGTACTGGGGTTGTCCTCCAATATCCCTTTAAAAACATGCATCATTAAAAACCAGACAAATATTAAACTACACTTAGGTGGTGAGCTAGTTCACTTACTGTGCACTGACCAGCTCCAACATCCAGTGTATCCTGACCTGCTGGATCCCTCCATGAGGGACTGAGCCCACATGAGCCAGGTTCTGCTGCTGGTCTACGCTCAGGTCAAACTGGTGGGCCTGGGTGTGAGGCAGCGGGGGGCTGAGGACAAAGAAGAGCCTCCAATTTATCTTTGTGATACATATGTTACACAGATATGCATTCATAGATTGAGAATACAATAAATATTCTACTTAATTACGAAAGTGTAGATCATTTCAGTTTCAGAGTGGGTCCTTAAAAAAACTGCCAGTCAAAAACCTATTAAAATAATATCTGAGGTTTATTGAAGATGCTTAATTGATACAAACATATCTAATACCTAGATAAACAGGTATTCTGGTGGATTCTTTGTGTAAATAAGCACTTTTATTTTCTAATTCAACAAATTGTCCACTTCCTCAGTGCTTCCTGATCACCACTGTCTCTGTATTTTACTGGAATAATAATTTTGATTTAACCAACCAGAAACCAGTGCTTGTCCAGAAGTGTTTAAGATCTCCTACTGGTCTCCCCACATCCACTGTGATGACATATGAAGTTGTTGAAGTTCTGGTAATGTTAAGAAGTAACGCAAAGACAGAAAATGGTTTCCACTGCATGTCTGCAACTGAGCATGGCAGCGTTGTGTGCTCGTTATAAAACGATTAACCGAGTGGTCAAGTTAACCACAACATGGCTTACACATTGTATGCAAGCAATGAAAGAAACACATTTAATAGATTTACTTGAGCAAAACACAATCACACACAAGCATTTCTACTCTTGTCTCGAGCTGCAGTCGCAGTCAGCTGAGAATGATGACGCGTAATCCGAGCGACACTGTTGTTGTAGGCTTTCTGGGAAACATCGGTAAAGTTAGTTTTAGGTTGGATAGGGCATTCAGCAGACATTTATTTCGCATTCAGGGCCGTCTCGTCAGTTTAAATAATGACTACGCTTCTATAAGAAGCCCTATAATCCCATAGATAGTTTAACTTGAACGCATTTCACAGGTCCGATAGTAATTACTTAATGTCACAAGCTTTGAGGTTGACAGACAAGCCGAAATAGCTCAGTTGGGAGAGCGTTAGACTGAAGATCTAAAGGTCCCTGGTTCGATCCCTGGTTTCGGCAGGGGTTTCTTTTTCATTGTTTCTGATCATGCTTCTGATGTTACGGTCTATGTTTTGGCAAACTTCAGAAAAGCAAGTCTTCAGATATCAACAACGTCAATATCGACATAAAATGTCCCCTTTCTGAAAGTCATTGTCATATATTAACTTGCTAAGTTGTTTTTATTTGTTTGTGTTGTATATTTAATTTAGTGTAATACTGTCTGAAGTTCAGACTCTGAACCATCATACACCAAAGCAAATTCCTTGTAAACATACCTGTAAAAACTAGACATGTATTATACTCACAAACTTTGATTTTACCTTGATAAGTGTCCAGTATATAGGGCCTATCGGTTTTTTTTAAATCATTTTGTATGTTAATAGGTATAAATGGCTGAATCATGGTTGAGTCTTGTATTTTCTAAAGTACAAAAACAGATGTGGTGAGTTCAAGTAAAATAGATGGATGATTACATTTCTCTTTTTAAAATGAAACACAATGCATTGTCGTAAGCAGGTCCGCATGCTGCCAAACATTTCAAACATATAAAAGGTTTTTCTACTTTAAATGAAAATATCTCTCATGTGATAATTCATGTGAAGATTGATTAAATGACATGTTGCAATAGCACAGGTAGCTGAGAGCTCATTCAATAAGATGTGAATATAAGTCAGTGAGATAACAGTTAACACTCTAACTAACTGGCATGCTGTCAAACTTTAAGACGACTGCCTCAGTATAGATACAACAGGAACATTGGAGCTCCTCTTCAGTTGATAATGTCACAAGTCATGGAGCTCTGCCACCTTGCTGCAGACGTGCCTGATATCCTTCTGTAGCTTCTCCTTGTTAAGGCGGGATTTGATATCACCTATCTGTCTCAGGGACTCGATGGCATCATGCACCAACAGGAAACCTGTTCAAAAGTGAGCCGGGTGTAGAGAATCAGTTTGGCTCTCTCTATTGTTCTTCTGCTGTCTGTTACTAATATAGTTCTACGTCCTAATGTCTTTTTCATCAATTATCATGACTTTATCTACTCTAAGAAGTATAATCCAGGGACTACAGTCCCTCTGTGGGGTGGAGGGACACTTTTTCCAACAATGATGGGATATTAAATCACTATCCTTCTCTTTTTGACTCCACGCCTGTCTTGCCAAGTATATTTACGACACTCATCAATTATGTATTGCTTTTCTCCCATGTAATTCCCTCTCCGTCCATCTTTTCATCCTATACTTAAAATAGAGTGTTGGATGGATGGCTTTCTAGCACTGAGAGCAGTGATTCAGAGAGCAGTTTTCTCTTGCTGTTATTTACTGCAGGGAGTCTTTGCCTCTTTTGTATTTGTCTACACTTTAATAAGAGCCGGAGACTGAGAGAGGTTGACAGATAGTGGGAAAGGTTTTGAGGTCTTGTGCTCCTGGGAAATGAGACTCCTATTTGCAAATCAGTGAGATGGGGATGGATGTCAACAGCAGAATGATGCAGAGTGGAGCTCTGTGCTGGCTTACTTAGATGGTTGTGCATGACATAACCCATAGTTTATTAGATTTGAGGTAGCCACACAAAGCAGATGTAGCTCAAACACAATTTATATAGGCGTTAACCTCTGTTGTAAGACTTATGAGTCAACATGTATGAATTTACATCCTATTCTGGCCTGTCAAGTAGTTCAAGATACCTGGGATAAGTATACAAACTTTTCAATATTGTTAAAAGTATCTGTACACAATGCAAACATTTAATGAAACAACATGATGTGAGAGTTAATTACTTTCTTATGTTGCCTCCTGTGTAAAAAGCCCTGCTGCCCTTATTGTCAGTACAATTCAAATAAAGTTAACTTATATTGATATTAAGCGTCTCATTTGTGGGAGAAATAAATGAACTGTTTTAATCAAGTAATCAGTTCACTTCAAAATATGAGTAATTGCAGTCTGTCTCTTTTTCTGACTCTTTTGTGAAGCTTTCCTGCATGTGAGCATTTTCCTTGAGGTATATGGAACATATGTGTTTACCCACTGATGACAGCTTGGTACAGACAGCGCTAACCCACCTTTGTGGTATTCTTGTTTGAGCAGCTGCAGCTCTTGATGAAGGCTGCTCTCCACCGAGTTCATTCTCAGTTTTGTTTCAGAGCGTTTCAGATGATCTGACTGACGCCGGTCTGCCTGATCCTGCTGGGCCTCAAACTGCTCCACACGCACCTCCAGAGCCTGTAGCCGCACAGCTAATCTAGATTCTGCCTCTAACTGAATACAGAACAAACATATAACAACTAAAACTTCAAACACACATGCAAGATTTACAACTTAATTTCCATATTTATTTTTGGTATATTACTTTAAGTCTGTCATTATAGCACCTGTCTCATGTCAATTTAATGATCATTGCTTAAAAATGTCTCTCATGGCATCTTGAATAACTCACCCATAGAAAGGACTCTCTTTAGCTGAAGCTTTCTCACCATCTGTCTCTCTTTATTATCATTTTTAAATGTAAAGAGTGACAACATGAAAAGAGTTGCTGAACTAACACCACTCACAATGAAATATATATCTTGCAGGTCCTAATAGTATAATAAATGGGGCATAGCAAAGACAGATGAAGAGACATTTTACAGATAAACTTTATTCTGAATAAAGCCTGGTTTGTACTTGCAAGTTGTTATTGTGGAATTAAATTGTTGATCATACTGTCAGCTGCCGTACCATTTTGTCCTGCAGTTGTGTGCGGAGCTCCTGGCTGCGATCCGCATGATTCTGGGCCAAACTATTGAGCTGTTCTGTCCACTTCTTCAAATAATCGGTCTGCTCCTTGGCTCCCTTCAGTTCCCCTGACATCCTGCAAAGTCATCAGGAATAAAAAGGAAATAATCTAGAAGGCTCTTAGTTAAGAAGCTGCAATTTGAATTTCTTTATTTCAAACAAGACACGAAAAAGCCATTAGTAGATAAGATTAGATAATTAGAAAGGTTTTTACAAATAGGCTACCTAGAAGGCTTTATGTAAGGCCCATTTCATACAGCTCATGCTTGCTGCTTGGCATTGGAGTAGCACTGGTGTGAAAACAATCATCCATCATAAATCAATAATTGATGTTCTGCCAGTTTATGTAAAAAGCAGGATGCATTATGTTGAATTTTTTGGTTTAAAATTACTTGGTGCCAGCCTTAGTAGGCAGAACACTTTTACTCTGTTGTGAGGTGCTGCAACTATATGTGTATACTCGCATAGACTTACATGGTGCATACAAAGTAAATAAACCCTTGATGTTGATCTTACTGCGCTGTTTCTTTGGTAAAGCAAAACAAATCTCCCTGTTGTATTGGACCGGTTGCCATTTATATAGGTTAGCTGTTTGCAGTCGTTGTATTGTACCATAACACACAATGCATAGTGTCTCATCAAATATTTCTAATGTAAAAAAACATATTGGCACTTCAATTAAATGTACCTACTTTCCTCTCAATACTAAGAATTCATGCTAAATGGGAAAATCAATGAGACCCATGTCGGGACTTTATGTGTGTCTGTGTTTAACAGCCAGACTAATCAGACTGCTGCTAAAGAAATTATATAGCTAGGTCTGCTGCTATAGAGATACCTCAATGTTATCTCCACGCAGGCTGGCTAATCTACCTAATGTTGACAGTTGTTAAGGCGGTGAATACTAGACAACAGGGCGGCTGATTTGGCCACGTAAAATGTGACTAAAATTGTAACAGGGTCAGTGTGCCTCCATTCTTTGCTGTTGTCGTGTTTTTGAGCTTGTCTGAAACCTATTATCAAGCAGGTTTGATTATTTTGTCAGTGGCCATGTATTCTATGATGTGGGTGTCTGGCCTTTCTATTGAGTATAGTGTGTAATGTCGAAGATGATTGTTAGAGGCTGTCAGATGTCTTGTTTGAGATTTTTTAGGCACTAAATTGTTTATCTAGTAATAGTGATTATTTAAAATACATTAGGTGGTCAGAGATTAGGGTTTCACTTTGAAAGTTTAACAAAATGCAAAATGGATAACAAATCTTCTGAGGTCCCACTTTGGGATAGATGTACATGAGAGTAAATAAACAAGGAGCACCCTGGATGGATAGAAGATATAATATCGCAAACTATTTGTTTTGTCATTACTCCACCTGGCTCAGAATCACAGACAATGTTGCTTTTCATCTATTTTATCTACTGTTCTTTTGGTTCCAGCATCATCAGTGACCTGGTTTCCACAAAAGATCCACCGCAATACTAAATAGAGCATATTCCTCATTCATGTCTCTCTGTTTCTGTTCTACCATTGCAGAACTATGTGATTCGTTCTTCACATTGCTGCTGATTGAGACTTGTTATGAGTCAGGAGGACTCACAGGGGGTAGTATTTGATAACCAAATTAGTAAATATTGGATTATTATTTGTTATGTGGATCTGGCCAGAATAAAAAGGTATTAATCAATCAATTAGGTAATGCTGCTGAAATGCTAATTCAAAAATAAAATGACTATCCTAGTCACCAGCAGCATACTCACAGATGTTTCTACAATACAGTTGTTTTAAAAGTAACACTAGAGAACCATCTTGAATGTTGAAATTATAACCTCTTCCCCTCTCCCTCAATTGCATAGGTTTGAATATATTCTGGCAGTATAAAATCCCTCATAAACCACGTGCACTATGAGGAAAGCTGCTTTGTGCAGTATTAGTTGTGAGTCATCTGATGCCTTTTTTATTATTTATTTATATTATTACTTTTACTCATAATCACAGCTATTTTGCAGTTCATCTACATAAGTACCACTGTGCATGGGTGTCAGTCCATGGAAAGAAAAAGGGGAATAAATACAAATAAATCAGACTTACACATGCTTTAGTGTGATAAACAAGTAACCTATGTGTGTTTGGGTTGAGCTTCCTCTTTAATGCATGGCCTTACCTGTCATTGAGTAGTTTAAATTGCAGATCAGCCATGGAGCTCTTTTGGCTCTGGGAATGCTTTGACAATGAGGCCTCCAGCTTTCCAAGATCATAATAAATCTGGAAAAACAGACAAACACATGCTGTAACGTGACGTTGGACCATCTTGTGATGCAGCCTCAGTGATCTGACCTTTACCCTCCACAGTTTCTGCTGAGTCAAGGTAATTGAGGTACTGCACCACTCCTGTAGCTGGTCAAGCCTGGGATTAACAGCGGCGACCCACTTTCTCTGAGTATTCAATTACCTTAATGGGACATGCTTGACCACTGCTCCACAGCTAATGTGCTGCCATCACAGTGATTTACCTTGCTGTGCCACAAACACAACTGAGAGCAGGGTGAATCAGTGTGAGTGTTAAGGTCATTTATGGTCAACACACTCTCACTCCCTAAGCGTCCAATAGCGACGTTTGGTCAGTGTCCGTGGCGTCCAATTGTGACGCTCCTAGGCTCCTTCAGCGTCATAAAGGGACGCAAATAGCTTTCAACTGATTGCAATGTATTCCCATCTGCGTCGGGATTTGACGCTCATGGAAGCACGGCATTCGTTTATGCCGGATGCCCTTAAAGGCAATGTGAGCGTCCATTCCCATTGGATAACGGAGAATTGTACACCCGGAAGTAAGTATTCCTCTTACTGTCGATTGATTTTACAGTGATATCTGCACTACTCATCGACTAAAAAACACCAGATTATCCTTGTTAATTACACAACATTGATTGGTTTAAATTGTGTGCAATGCTTTTGTATTTTTCCCCTTCGATTCGGAGAAACAAATATTTTTTCTGAGTAAAGGATGGCAGAAGACACTACACTACCCAGAATCCCCAGCTATCGTTTGGACTACACCGTGTGCTCTGTTTGACAAACCCCGTTTTTTTCGAGATGGGTCTGGCTGCAGACCGCAGCAAGGAGGCGTTTCCTATAGGGGCGTTTCCTAACTTTTTTTATCCAATAGCAACTTAAGGGATTCCAGCTGCTTTTATAAATCCTCGCACGAAGTCATTGTTCTAGTGATGGGAATTCCGGCTCTTCTTGGTGAGCCGGATCATTTGGCTCACCAAGAAGAGCCGGCTCTTTCGGCTCCCAAAGGGCTCTTCAGTTTACCACATATTATACCTTTTAATTAAATCAAATGTAGCCCTGTTTTGACTAATGATTTATATGTGTATGCCTACACATATATCACTTAAATTATTCAAGACATCCTTTGTACTAAAGTATTCAAAAGTAAAAATTACATGTTTAATATAAATTATTTGCTGTGGCCAATTGTTTTCATTGCATTTACAGACCCGTGTAACTCTCTGATACCACCCAATGAATGCATTGACTTGCTTGTAGAACCACGCTACACAAAACAGATGGCAACACCTATAAAAAGTATTTAAAAAAAAGGGGCTGTATCAACCTATATAAAGTATATAAATATAGTTTTTCTCCCTGCAGGAGAGGGGAGCGTGCTTTGAGATCCGCTGGCTGCAGCGGGGAGAAGAGGGGGACAAAAAGAGATCTCCGTCCTCCGTGTTTTATTCTTATAGAAGTAAGAAGATAAGTAATGGGGCAGAAACCCTCCTTTTTACGCAGCGGTCCAGACATAGACATCATAGCTACGGCGACACATATTCAGTTGCCAGTTACTTTTGGCATTAGGGCAGGGATATCTTTCAAGGTTTGACATAATGAATCGTGCTACTTTTAAAGCAAGCAACGATGTTTTCAAATCTGTAATCAAAAAGCTCCTCAAAAACACTATAGAAGCAGTTCCTGCCGTTGTTACGTTAGTTCAAACGGTAACAACGGACTACTTTTCTTAGCGGATGCATGTCAATTTAAATCAATACATAAAACTATTTTTTAAATCAATAAAATATTTTTCTAAATCCATAAAAGCATTTCAATTATTATTGGGAGTCATGTCGTTACTTTGTTGAGAATGTGGCCATGTGTAATAAGCCGGATAATGTCCACATTGCACATTGCATAATGTGCCTTCATGCCGATCTAGATCCCTCCGCAAAAACAAAACAAAAAACGGCTCGTTCGCGAGATGGGTCTGGCTGCAGACCGCAGCAAGGAGGCGTTTCCTATAGGGGCGTTTCCTATAGGGGCGTTTCCTAACTTTTTTTATCCAATAGCAATTTAAGGGATTCCAGCTGCTTTTATAAATCCTCCCAGACGAAGTCACGAGGGCTGCAGTCGGATAGTTTAAAAATCAGCTCCTAAGTTCTAACCCTATCGTCTATTCCTTGACCTCTGAGTGAAACGTCACGGGGTTAAGGGATAGTGGATAGGAGAATTCAAAAGGACTTAGGAGAAGAGACTGCGGTACTTTAGAAAATCCGAATGCACTTTCACTATCCGACGTGTTTATGATGCGCCAGCGGACGTCATTGTGTGCGTCTGCTGCTGTGGGGAAACCATGGAAACCACAGTTTTCTATACAGCGGACTACAACATGGATGTTTAATAAGAACGAGGGACTACTGTGAACTCATCTAGAGACTCTGCACCGTGCTCTGATGCTGCTGCTTTGCTTTATGAACGGGGACAACAGAGAAACATATTCTTCATGACCAAAGTTGGAATTGAAATACAAAAGGAAAGTAAAACTTCTGCTCGTCCCCCTCTCCCTCCGGTCCACATTAATACACATGATCCCAATAGGCCTACGTATGATTGTATGAACTAAAGATCTTAAAATCAATACAAATGTATTTATTATAAACGTTAGTCCTTAACATCTATCACTGTGTATATCACCATTCAAACATCTTTTAAAAGTTGAACAAACCCCACACAGCTCAGTAAAGACTGAAATGTTGACTTTATTTGATAACTTCAGTGAAAACTAACGTTCATATTTCTCTTTTTGATTATAATACTGATGAACGTTCAAAACAAAGCACTTTGGCAACTTACCACCTACGTTTTAAAATGCTTAATACGCACCGTAACTTTCATGATATCATTTCTCGGTCATAATCGGTTGTTTCCGTGAACGGCCGACTGTTGAGTGACGGCAAATGCTGCGGCTGCAAGGCATTGTGGGGCAGCATTTTCGCTTCTCCTGTCGGTTAGGGAGGTCCAGTGGTTCCTAAGCTAAAGGAGGTTATAAAGGAAGTTTGAAACCTCCTTTCCTATCATTCTCATCATTCTAGAGAATTCGAACAGCACTTATCATGGCTGCCACTGAGGGACTTCCGGGTCATTTCACTCCTTTAGGAAGGTTCCTAAGCTAAATGGACTATTCGACTTCAGCCTAGGCTTGTTTGAGACACATTGCGGCTCGCCTCGAAAGTAGACGAGAGTAGCCGATCGCAGCCGAGGGAGGTGTCAAAAAGCTCGTCTTAAGTCGGACAGCTCGGAGTTGGAGTCGGCTTGACTGGCTGGGTTTGCAATGGCGGAAATTCCATTTTACCCACTGTAGACAAAGGTGATCTCCATTGCTTTATATAGGTTTGTTAATTCAGTCATGATGATGAACCACACCAGTGAGTGGGTTCCATAATTAGAAATGCTCCTCCCTCTTAATGTTTGCAAAACTGATAGGTGGACAGGCTACATATGATCAGTCCCTTCAGATCCGCACACATGAAGCTTAATGAGCATGAATTGAACAGACCTGCTGCTGTGTTAATTCTTTAGCTGCCACTTTAAGCTTTATGATGTGTACAACATGGATGTAATTTGATTTAATCTTGCCATTTTAAATGATGTATTCAATAAATAAGGTTAAACCAAATCATTACATTACAATAGATTTTATTTTAATGATTTGGTTTAACTTAAAGATACACTTTATTGTTATTGCACATATTACAGGTACTGAGACAACGAAATGCAGTTTAGCTTCTAACCAGAGTGCGCTTAAGACCTTCCTTTTTGATAAAGCTTATAGTTAGGGCTGATTAGATTCAGCCCCTAGTTTTGCTGATATAGGCTTAGTTTGTCGGGGGACATCTTACTTCTTCCTTCTCTCTGTCTATACCCGTGTACACTCATGTTCCGATTAACCCAGCCTCCCCAAATGTCTTTCTTTTTGGTGTCTATATACGCTGGGATCCGGAGTCATGGATGATCCTGCGGTCCTGTGTCCTGGATCGCGAGCGCTGGATCTTGAGTCGTGGCTGTGGTCCTGGATCATAGGTCCTGGATGGATATCCTCGTGGATTCATCTTCCTATTATACACACATGCATTTCCAAACATTTGGACTACCTATGTTGCAAATGTATTATCTTTTCAATTTACACACGGCATCTATTGCACGTCTGTCCGTCCTGGGAGAGGGATCCCTCCTCTGTTGCTCTCCCTGAGGTTTCTCCCATTTTTCCCTTTAAACTGGGTTTTCTTTGGAAGTTTTTCCTTGTACGATGTGAGGGTCTAAGGACAGAGGGTGTCGTATTGTCATACTGATATTCTGTACACACTGTGAAGACCACTGAGACAAATGTATCATTTGTGATATTGGGCTATATAAATAAACATTGATTGATTGAACAAGCAGAGAAGTGGAAAGTAATGTACACAATATACAGAATAACATATAGAATTAATTGAATGATGAATAAACAGTGGGGTATGAATACACTAGATATCAGCCTGTGAGCAGTATGAACAGTGTGTATGAATATGCTAAGATATATAAAGTATGAAAACGGTAAGCAGTATAGTATAAAATATATAGATATTAATTTCATGATGATAAACATTGTGGAACAATGATGAAAAATGGGAATGGATGTGGCGACGTAAAACTGACACAAAACAACAACAAACTTTTGCCAGCCAATTGGAGAGTTTCATCAGCAGCACGTGGTAAAAACCACCAATGAGCGCTCAGCTCGAGATACCAGCGAGTCGTTTCCCATCAAGCATTTCGCTTCCGCAGCTCGTGGAGAGCAACTGCGCCAACTCGTCTCGCCTCGCTCTCAAGGCTGCGGGCGTCCTTGTCCCGCGAGATTTCAAAGTCTCATGTGGGCGAGCCTCCAGAGCAAGTCGGACAAAATGACTAACCATCATGCAACGCACTAGCAAGACGTTGATCGCAACTGCGCAGGTCTGCGCAGGTCTTGCTTGTCTCAAACAAGCCTACTGTTCTAGTGATGGGAATTCCGGCTCTTCTTGGTGAGCCGGATCATTTGGCTCACCAAGAAGAGCCGGCTCTTTCGGCTCCCAAAGGGCTCTTCAGTTTACCACATATTATACCTTTTAATTAAATCAAATGTAGCCCTGTTTTGACTAATGATTTATATGTGTATGCCTACACATATATCACTTAAATTATTCAAGACATCCTTTGTACTAAAGTATTCAAAAGTAAAAATTACATGTTTAATATAAATTATTTGCTGTGGCCAATTGTTTTCATTGCATTTACAGACTCTCTGATACCACCCAATGAATGCATTGACTTGCTTGTAGAACCACGCTACACAAAACAGATGGCAACACCTATAAAAAGTATTTAAAAAAAGGGGCTACTGTATAAATCTATATAAAGTATATATAGTTTTTCTCCCTGCAGGAGAGGGGAGCGTGCTTTGAGATCCGCTGGCTGCAGCGGGGAGAAGAGGGGGACAAAAAGAGATCTCCGTCCTCCGTGTTTTATTCTTATAGAAGTAAGAAGAGAAGTAATGGGGCAGAAACCCTCCTTTTTACGCAGCGGTCCAGACATAGACATCATAGCTACGGCGACACATATTCAGTTGCCAGTTACTTTTGGCATTAGGGCAGGGATATCTTTCAAGGTTTGACATAATGAATCGTGCTACTTTTAAAGCAAGCAACGATGTTTTCAAATCTGTAATCAAAAAGCTCCTCAAAAACACTATAGAAGCAGTTCCTGCCGTTGTTACGTTAGTTCAAACGGTAACAACGGACTACTTTTCTTAGCGGATGCATGTCAATTTAAATCAATACATAAAACTATGTTTTAAATCAATAAAATCTTTTTCTAAATCCATAAAAGCATTTCAATTATTATTGGGAGTCATGTCGTTACTTTGTTGAGAATGTGGCCATGTGTAATAAGCGGGATAATGTCCACATTGCACATTGCATAATGTGCCTTCATGCCGATCTAGATCCCTCCGCAAAAACAAAACAAAAAACGGCTCGTTCGCGGGCGAGAGCCGGTTTTATGCCGCAGGTTGAAGCCTTGCCGAAGCCCTGTTCGCGGGGACGCGCAAAGGTGACGTCATCGCCTGTTTTGAGCGTTCGCCGTTTTCTAAGCTTTTTTCACCCTTTTCAAAGCTTTTGTCTCTCTTTTGAATTATATATCAGATTAAACAGCAAACGGCTGAATAAATAATGTGCATACAATTGCGAGGAGGCTCGTTTTAAGGACACGTTTTTCAGATCTGTCACAATCTTCGTATTGGAATAAACTTACGTTTTTGAGTGTATCGTCCCACTCTGTTATATTCCTCCTTCCTACAGAACAGACAATGACAGGATAATATGTGATTTGTCAATAGTCCTATTTCTTAAAACCTTCTCTGTTGTTTAAGTGTCTGATAACCACGAATAGTAAGCAATGATATAACAGTAATGATATCACATGATCATGTCAGACACTGTTATTTTCAATCAAGCCTAAAAGATAATGTGTCCAAACTGGCTTCACTCACTTCAATTGCTCCTTTGAATATCATTTTTATATATTACTACTCAACACATGTTTGTATTGTAATGCCACTCATATTTTTTTTAATTGTATTTTAAGGTGACATTGAATGCTTTGAAAGGTGCCCTAAAATGAAGTGTATTATTGATCTTATATCTGTGCCTCTATTACATTACATATCATTTTCTATCACACTATTAATGTTCCTTATTTTAGACTAGGTTCATCCTGGTGTCAATAGGGAAGATCTGCACTGTTCTCCATAACATGTTCAGAGCAGGTATTTCTCCTGCCGGATTTGGAACCCCCCCTACATCTTTCTCCAGGATAGTCACAACTTCACCAAAATCACACTGGTGCTGGCTGTTCCCCTCTAGTTTGTGCTCACCAAAGCATTTTACTCTGCGCCCTGCAGGTGAAAAACTAAAGAGGGGCTTCAAAATCCGGCAGATCAGGTGTTGGTGCTGCCGGATTTGGAAGCCCCTCTATAGCCCAGAGTGAAATGCTTTTGTGAGCACAAACTAGAGGGGAACAGGCAACACCAGTGTGATTTTGGTGACATTGTGACTTTCCTGGCCAAAATTACAGAGGGCGCTTCAAAATCCGGCAGCTAGCAACGGCACTGCCGGATATGGAAGCCCCTCTTTAGTTTTTCACCTGCAGGGCGCAGAGTGAAATGCTTTGGTGAGCACAAACTAGAGGGGAACATGCAACACCAGTGTGATTTTGGTGACGTTGTGACTGTCCTGGAGAAAGTTGTAGGGGGGGGGGGGGTGCCATATCTGGCAGGAGAAATACCTGCTCTGCTGAACATGTTATAGAGAACAGTGCAGCTCTAAAATAAGGAACATTAATAGTGTGATATAGGCACAGATATAAGATCAATAATACACTTTATTTTAGGGCACCTTTCAAAGCATTCAATGTCACCTTAAAATACAATAAAAATATGAGTGGCATTACAATACAAACATGTATTGAGTAGGAAACCACAGAGGAACATTACATTCAAAGGAGCAATTAAAGCGAGTGAAGCCAGTTTGAACACATTATCTTTTAGGCTTGCTTGAAAATAACACAGTGTCTGATGTTATTTCTGTCATATGATTGCTTACTATTCGTGGTTATCAGACACTTAAACAACAGAGAGGGTTTTAAGAAATAGGATTATACTGACAAATGACATAATTATTATCCTGTCATTGTCTGTTCTGTAGGAAGGAGGAATATAGCAGAGTGGGACTATACACTCAAAAACGGAAGTTTGTTCCAATACGAAGATTGTGACTATCTGAAAAGTGTCCTTAAAACGACCCTCCTCGCAATTGTATGCACATTATTTATTCAGCCGTTTGCTGTTTAATCTGATGGGAAATCTATCATTCAAAAGAGAGACAAAAGCTTATTAAACTAGACGAACGCTCAATACAGGCGATGACGTCACGTTTGCGCGTCCCCGCGAACAGGGCTTCAATCTACGGCAAGGCTCCAATCTACGGCACAACACCGGCTCCCCTCGTTCACTATAGGAAACGCCCCTATAGGAAACGCCTCCTTGCTGCGGTCTGCAGCCAGACTCTATTATTAGGCTTGTTTGAGACAAGCAAGACCTGCGCAGACCTGCGCAGTTGCGATCAACGTCTTGCTAGTGCGTTGCATGATGGTTAGTCATTTTGTCCGACTTGCTCTGGAGGCTCGCCCACATGAGACTTTGAAATCTCGCGGGACAAAGACGCCCGCAGCCTTGAGAGCGAGGCGAGGCGGCGCAGTTGCTCTCCACGAGCTGCGGAAGCGAAATGCTTGATGGGAAGCGGCTCGCTGGTATCTCGAGCTGAGCGCTCATTGGTGGTTTTTACCACGTGCTGCTGATGAAACTCTCCAATTGGCTGGCAAAAGTTTGTTGTTGTTTTGTGTCAGTTTTACGTCGCCACATCCATTCCCATTTTTCATCATTGTTCCACAATGTTTATCATCATGAAATTAATATCTATATATTTTATACTATACTGCTTACCGTTTTCATACTTTATATATCTTAGCATATTCATACACACTGTTCATACTGCTCACAGGCTGATATCTAGTGTATTCATACCCCACTGTTTATTCATCATTCAATTCATTCTATATGTTATTCTGTAGATTGTGTACATTACTTTCCACTTCACTGCTTGTTGCACCTGGTTATAAGCTAAACTGCATTTCGTTGTCTCAGTACCTGTAATATGTGCAATAACAATAAAGTTGAATCTAATCTTGAGCAGGAACAAATGTATTTACTTAGTACATATCTGACATTAACGATTAAACACGTGTGCATTCTTTATAAATGCAAACCGAGTCAAGCCGACTCCGGAGGTGGCGGTATGCACCTTCAAGCTGTTTGCAATCCGCCAAAAAACCGAGAGAAGAAGAAAAAGATGAAGAAGCCGACTCCGAGCTGTCCGACTTCAGGCGAGCTTTTTGAGACCTCCCCCGGCTGCGATCGGCTACTCTCGTCTACTTTCGAGGCGAGCCGCAACGCGTCTCAAACAAGCCTATTGTTTTCACCATTCATTCCGATGGCTGGCGTCTATGTCACGTGATCTTCAAATTTCTCCCTGCAGAAAAAGAAAACATGGCCGAAATTCGTTTTATTCTCGGTAGAAAATGCCTATTTTAAAGTTAGTTTGGCCATTAAAATGCGTTTTGATGTCATTTGATGCGAGAAATATGAGTTGTTATTTCAGATTATGTGTGCAGTGGATGTACATGTTCTCATTCATAACACTCCGTTCGATGTCTCACTATGGGATGCGTCTCATCGCGGAGCAAACAGAAGCATCAATCTCATTACGCCAATCCTGATTGGCCGGTGATTCTTGACGTCAACGTCAGGGGAAATCACCCCCTATAAGTAGCCTGCGCCACGACGCATGCGTCATTCAAACACCTCTTCTCGCTTCAGAGCACATCTCGAACGGTAGCCGGGCTAGCTTAACAGTCCACAGACTGAACCCAAAGCTAATTTTCGGTCGACGGGCGTTAGCCGGCTACCCGATTCTCTCACAGAAGAGTATTATAGTCAACCTCGCCGTTCTTCCTCTGGAGTAAGGTAAGGTTTTGACTTCAAGTTAGCAACACACCAGTTGCTAACTTGTGTTTTTTCCCTCACTACCGACACCACGGTAGCGAGGACACTTTTTTCTTCTCTCTTCCACGGAGGAGAAAAGGATTACAGGAATATTACCATACCAGGTAATATCCTTGAGAGGAAAAGACCCACGCTGTCCTTTTTACCCCCGGATTAAAGACAGATCGGTAAACATTTTTTTCTCGAACGTACCTGTCATGAGCGGACCCTCTCCACGCCTCACGGCGAACGAGATGGATGCCTCTCCCCCTCACACCAGAGGAGTCAGGAACTCGGAGGCTCGGCGCTGCGGTTGCGGGTTGAAAGTGTCAGGCACAGACTCACACCAGATCTGTTCGTCCTGCCTCGGGCTGGAACACGCCCAGGAGGCCATCGACAACCCCGGCTCGTGCGGACATTGTGCCCGCCTCACCGTGAAGAGCCTCCACCGAAGGTTAGCGCAACAAGTTAACCTGTCGGGACGGGACACCCTCATGTCCACTGATCCGCCGACCGGCAATCAAGACACGGGGACGTCTGCCGCAGAGATGGAGCCCCTCACTGCGGTCTGGGGCTCACCGACAGCGGCACCCGCAGAACCGGAATCCCGCGCCATATCAGGCCGAGATCCGGTGGCGGCAAGAAACGCGGGAACGGGGCCCGACGCTATACCAAGCTGGGGCTCCCGACTGGACCTCACCATGGTTTCACCCGCGGAAGATGTCCTGGAGTTAGACTACATGGAGGACGAAGAGTACACCTCTGAGTTCCTCCTGTCTGACTCGGATGAGCAAGAAGACGACGTCTTCGTGTCACCAGCTCAGGCTGCAAAGCCGGGAGCGATGGCTGCTCTCTCGGCGATAGCACACCAGCTTCGCCCTGTCTCAGTATGGACCTACAAGCCGTGTGTCAGCGCGCTGCAGCCAGACTAGACAAGTTGGCCGAGAAAATCTCCGGTTCCGGCTGCAGCTCAGGCTCAGCCAACCCAGAATTTCGGCCAGCAGTCGAGGAAGAAGAAGCGAGCGGCGTGACAGCCCCTCCTTCTCCCCTCCGTGAATGTGTTCCAGCCGCCTCGAGAGATGCCTAAACGCGATCCTCAAGTCCGCACAAACACATGTCACACGTTGGTTGATTCCTCTGTCATTAAACATTTGCCGCTGAAGCATCCAGGCTTCAGGCCGAGGGCCGAGGGCGCAGCTCAAAAAATGAATAGAAAATCAATAAAACCAATTTTCTCCCCTTTTGAGAGCAGCAACGGCATCTCTCAAAAGGCGGATTATTGACGGGTCTGTGAAGGCACCACCGCCACGCGCAGTGCCGGCTGGAGCTGTAAGCGTGACATCTCAGCTGGCTCTAAGGAGCATGCAGCAGGAGATACTCACGACACCCAAGCTGCCTCGAACTCTGCTCGGTTTAAAACACCGAAGACGCAGAGGTCGCAGCCCATCCCGAGTCCCCAGCCCAGGCTGGAGACGAGGGCAAGTTGGCCGAGAAAATCTCCGGTTCCGGCTGCAGCTCAGGCTCAGCCAACCCAGAATTTCGGCCAGCAGTCGAGGAAGAAGAAGCGAGCGGCGTGACAGCCCCTCCTTCTCCCCTCCGTGAATGTGTTCCCGCCGCCTCGAGAGATGCCTCAACGTCATCCTCAAGTCCGCATAAAACACATGTCACATCTTTCTGTCTGAATAAACCATTTTCCGCTGACACATCCAGGCTCCGGCCAAGGGCGCAGCTCAAAAAAATGAAAAGAAAGACAATAAACAGTCCGTTAACCATAAATCCCCTTCTGAGAGCAGCTACGGCCTCTCTCAAAAGGCGGATAATAAACGGGTCTGTGAAGGCACCACCGCCACGCGCATGCGCAGTGCCGGTTGGGGCTTTAAGGGCACTACCGCCACGTGCGTACGCAGTGCCGGCTAGAGCTGTAAAGAACGGCCCGTCAATCCTTCCCCTTTCAAGAGCAGCTACGGCATCTCTCATGGACGGATTATTGACGGGTCCGTGAAGCCACCGCCACACACATGCGCAGTGCCGGCCGGGGCTTTAAGGGCACCACCGGCACGCGCAGGCGCAGTGCCGACTGGAGCCGTGAGGGCACCACCGGCACACACATGCGCAGTACCGGCTGGAGCTGTGAAGGCACCTCCGTCACGCACATGCGCAGTGCCGGTCGGAGCCATAAGAGTGACATCCCAGCTGGCTCTAAGGAGCATACAGCAGGAGATACTCACGATGTCTGCCTGGGCTTCTCAAAACAGTTATAATGTATCTGTTTTCACAAACCCAGAGAGAGTCAACCCACATTCTGGAGAGAAAGGTTCTCTCTCTCCCAGAAAGAAGGGTTTTATCTATAAAGCCCACCGAGCGGAGTCAGATTACGGAGGAAAATGTTCTCGTAAAGCACCCGCTCCACATGGGCCTCATAATAAAACTAAACCCCGAACGCCACGGCTTAGGGAGAGTTTTGGTGATTATGAAATGCGTAGTGGCACTACACCCGACTTTTCCAGTGCGGGACGCGCCTACGGGTGCAGTCCTTTCACGGAAGGTGGTCACCACGGACGCAGGTCAGACGGGCTGACAGGGGACTTACGAGGGTCGCCCGGTGAGAGGTCTCTAGAACAGAGACTTCCAGCGGGCACGCGTAAATTACCCGGAGCTTTTAGCGGTGTTCCCCACCCAAAAATGCTTCCTGCCTTCTCTCAGAGGACTTCATGTCCCCGTGAGGATAGACAACACGATATCGTGTATGAACCGCCAGGGGAGATTGCGTAGTCTCCAGTCACACACACTGGCACCCAAACTGATCCCTTGGAGTGGCAGACGTCTCCTCTCTCTGAGAATGACACAAGTACCGGGTGTTATGCACCTAGGGACAGAATTACTGTCAAAGGGTGCACCACTCTATGCAGACTGGACTCCTCATCCAAGGATCGGGAGTCCGCTGTGGGTGCGTTACGGCGGAGCCGCGTTAAGTCTGTTCGCAAAGGGAGAAAATGCTCAATGACAGCTGTTCTCTTTAATGCACGATTTAAACGCACTGTTAGGCAGGGACGCACTCGTACACGATTGACCTCCGGGTCCTCTGTACACGTTCCCACCCCTGGTTCTGTTCCCCTTAACTCCGGCCAGAGTGAAAGAGCAACGCCACACATGTACTCTGATGTTTCCACCCTAGCCCGCAATATACGGGCTGGCGGGGATATATCAGCTGTTGTGCGGGCAGCCCCCACCACGCAGGGACAGATTGTCTTAGGCGGGGGGGGCGATCCTTCACCCACGCCCAGAGCACGGGGCACTATGGGCCTGACCCGTGAGTGGTACAATCTGAATACAGTGGGACTCCCTCAGAAGATGATAAACACTATTCAGAGTGCGAGAGCTTCCTCCACCAGGTCTCTTTACGACTGTAAGTGGAGGGTGTTTGAGGAGTGGTGCCTTCAAGAAGGACACATCTCTTTTCAATGTCCTGTCGGGGTGATTTTATCATTCCTACAGGACATGATCGATAAACACAGAGCTTTTTCCACGATCAAGGTGTACCTGGCTGCTATTGCTGCATGCCATGTGGGCTTTGAGGGTAAGACGGCTAGCCAACATCCTTTGGTTGGCCGTTTTATGAAGGGAGCGCGCAGGCTCCTCCCTGTCTCCAGGTCGCTGGTGCCCTTATGGGACCTGGCAGTGGTTTTAAATGGGCTCAAACCCCTGGAGGGAGCTGACATGAAACATCTGTCACTCAAGACAGTGCTGTTACTGGCCCTGGCATCCGCTAAACGGGTCAGTGATATCTATGCACTGTCTGTACATCCCTCATGCACTCAGTTCGCCCCAGGGCACACGAGAGTGTTGTTGAAACCCAACCCTGCCTTTACACCAAAGGTGGTTGGTTCGTGTACCCCGATTGACATTGAGGCATTTCCTCCGCCGCTGGTTTCCTCCGGGGAGCAGCAGCAGGATCTGTTGTGTCCAGTCCGGGCTTTGCACACATATATGGACAGATCAAAAGAGCTTCGTCTTAATGACCAACTCTTCGTGTCCTGGGCTAAACCTCACAAGGGTAAGCCTGTTACTAAGCAACGACTATCCCACTGGATCGTGGAGGCGATTGCTTTGGCCTATACGAGTCAGAATCTGCAAGCACCTTCGGGTCTGCGGGCTCACTCGACTCGGGGCCTGGCTACATCCTGGGCTTTGTTCAAGGGTGTTTCCATCCAGGATATCTGTGCAGCGGCAAGCTGGTCTTCGCCACTCACTTTTGTCCGCTTTTACAGGCTGGACGTCTCCGCTCCAAGCGTGGCCCGAGCAGTGCTGGGCACCTTGTTGAGTCGGGACTCCACCTGTTAAATTCTGGTTGATCGGTGATCTTCGAGATAAGCTCGTCTGGCAATACGGGAGCTACAATATCCCATAGTGAGACATCGAACGGAGTGTTATGAATGAGAACTATAGGTTACTTACGTAACCCCAGTGCTCAGAGTAACATGAAGTGAGATGTCTCACCAGACGGCCCTCCTTGCTATGGTGAAGCGAGAAGAGGTGCTTATTTTGAATGACGCATGCGTCGTCGCGCAGGCTACTTATAGGGGGTGATTTCCCCTGACGTTGACGTCAAGAATCACCGGCCAATCAGGATTGGCGTAATGAGATTGATGCTTCTGTTTGCTCCGCGATGAGGCGCATCCCATAGTGAGACATCTCACTTCATGTTACTCTCAGACTGGGGTTACGTAAGTAACCTATAGATCTTTAGTTTGCTAGTTATTACGAAGATTACTTCAGGAAATCGCGACGTTTTCATTGTTACCAAGGTGGTTGCTAGGGACGCTGCTATCGATATTATTTCTGTTATGTTGTGTAACTGTTTAATGGTGTTATCTTTATTGCTACCCCCTTCCCCGTCAATGTTGGTCCACAGCCTAAACATATTAGTTTAACAAAATCTGCATCTAAAGATAGCCTACGTTATTTTCCCCTGTGCAATTCCAGTCTCACATCTCACAGCACATCGTCATTAACAAATACCGGAAACAGACCGAAAACATTTAAAAAAAATAATAATAATACTTTATTCCGAGTGTGCTTGCTTTTCTCTTTGAAAGTCATCACATAATGGCATTGTAATACACGGTTCGGCTGCATTACATATTACATATCTGCCGTAGTTCTGTATGTATAGAGCCCTGATGAGAAGACAAACATGAGGAACTGAAAACGTGACGTGGATCATAAATATATCAGCCATTAAACAACATCTTACATTTCTTTTCACACAATACGTCTCCTTGCAGTATCAACACTAATTCGGCTCACTTTTATATTTGATCCAATTGGTAGATAGGCTGTATTTACACCATAAAGGTGCACAGCTGATATAAAGGGACACCTGGTGGTTAAAGCATGTTATTGAATTTAATTATTTTTATTATTAGATATTAATACGATCCCTATAAAGTATATTCATTACTCGTTATTCTCTACTAATAGTTAATTAAAGACTGTATGTAATGACTATTTTGCACATCCCGTTCAAGATTTCAAGATGTTCTAAGGTTTATTGACATATCATATAGGCCTACACAACTGTGGTGTAGTTCTGCATTGAATGAAAAACTTGGGTTGCAGGTTCCTCAATAGTGCATTACAAGACATCTATCAATATTTGTGCATACCTCCAGCAATGTTAACTATGTTGAAGCACTTATTTTAACTGATATTATACATAATGTATTATACTCTTATAAGATGTATGTAGATATTTCATCTCCGGCCTTGTCAGGTATTGAACAATCAATAAATAAAGAACACAGAATTGTTGAATATAAAACACAGAATTTGTGTGATTATACTAAATGATTTTCAAATAAACACAACTGCATATTTAACTGTTACACATGCTGATGTAACGCAAATGTTCCAACTTGGGATCAATAAAGTATATCTTATCTTAAGCTGATCGATGGCTACTGCCATATTTGCAAAATGTGCCTCTGAACCTTGACAAGTGCATGTTTCAGGCTTATCAATTAATGTAATGTAATGTTATCACAGGGGTCACACACATAAGACCAGCTGTTAAATAAAGCTCTTCTGACCTTAGCTGGCGTGTGGGTATATATATTAATACTGCCCATTATGGGCACAAGCAATTTTCACCCATTTATTAATTATATGTTTTAAATGTGAGTGTTTCCTGTCCCCTAAACCTCCAGGGATGTACACAGTTTAATACTGGCAACTTCTTATTATGGGAAATACGAAAACGTCTTTTAAAACTACAACTCCCAGTAGAGACGTGCCATAGAGAACATGTTGCGAAACAGAATAGCCAGCATGTGTAGTTCTGGGGACGGGGTGGGGGAGGGGGGGACGCGGTGGACCCGTTCAAATCCAGTTTTGGACAGTCTGCCGTGGTTCCATCCCATTTCAAGTGCTGTTCGAGAATCGGCTTAACCCTCGAAGCACACTCTCCAATCACAGAGCTTGAGGACTATCACGGGGTTTGTCAAACAGAGCACATGGTGTAGTTCAAACGATAGCTGGGGATTCTGGGTAGTGTAGTGTCTTCTGCCATCCTTTACTCCTGGGAATGGACGCTCACATTACCTTTAAGGGCAGCCGACATAAACGAATGCCTTGCTTCCATGAGCATCAAATCCCGACGCAGATGGGAATACATTGCAATCAGTTGAAAGCTATTTACGTCCCTTTATGACGCTGAAGGAGCCTAGGAGCGTCACAATTGGACGCCACGGACACTGACCAAACGTTGCTATTGGACGCTTAGGGAGTGAGAGTGTGTTGTTATGGTCAGTTTTGGATTTAGTTCAATGCTGGAGTGTATTATAACATGTTACAAACTGTATCTGTCCTAAACCAGTATTTTAAGATTTGTTTTACTATTGTAAAGAGAATTTGACCTCAAAGGCAGGTAACACTGTTTTAATTGAGTCACCTTGAAATCCCTGTATGAATTAATTTCACATCTCATTTACCTCTTTCAGAAAGTGTGGTTGAGCCTCTGAATTTATTTTATAAAACCAGTCTCACTCCGCAGGAATAAGCTCCAACACAACAACGCTTGCCATCCTCTCGAGGATAAACAGCAAATCCCCCCCCTGTGTTTTCTCGCAGTTAATTATTTTTGTTCATTCAGTTAGCATAATCCCCTTGTTATACCTTAATCCATTCACAGAAGAAAATTATTTCCTTAATGTGAAACTAGAGTAAATTAATCCCAGTTTCAACACCCTTTGAGAGAGAGTGCGTGTGTGTGTCTTAACACAGAGGAGGGGGTACGATAAGGTATCCCAGCTAGCGGGGAACGTTCTCACAACTTTGGCTAACGTTACCTATTGGTTCTAATAAGGTTTTAAAGAAACGTTTTAATCTGATGTTCAAAGAACCTTTTTAGGATGTTTATTTTTTCAAATAATGTTCCTATAAGGTTTAAGGTTAACTAAGACATAACGTTTTAACTGCAACATTCAGAGGATGTTTTGAGGATGTTATTGAGGCCTGAGATGACAGAAAGTTTATTTATAAAACGTTCCTTTAATATGATATGTTAACAAAGGTGGAACGTTTTCCCTCCAACATTCTAAGGATGTGTTTTGGACGTTGCTGGGTAACACATTAAAGATGTTCTTTATAAAACATTCCCTCAATGTTACTTGATAACCAAAGAAGAACATTTTGAAAGCAACATTTGGATAATGTTTTCAGGAGGTTATTATTTTTTTATAAAATGTTCCTGTGATGCGAAATATTAACACGGTTATGGTCAACGTCAGATTTATTTGTAGTGCGCTTTAAAAAACAAACTTGCTGCATTTGTTTGAAATAGATGTTTAAAAGACATCTGATGTCACCACATTTTCGTTTTTAGAAAAAAACAAGCACGTAATTCATGATATTGCATGTTTGCGTAGGCATGTCTGAGTTCCCAGCTAGACATTGTTGGTTCTAAAAACATTCTGAGAATGTTACCATTCATTGTTCTAGGAATGGTTTCATCGAGAAGTTTTATTTTGGTTCCTAGAATGTACTTCTGAAAGGTAGAATAACGTTCTCTAAAAACATTCTTAAAATGTTTGGTGATAACATTGTTCGAACATTATACCCCAAGTGTTTCTGTTGTTTATGCACATATCTCTATGGTCATATGGATCGAATAACACTTAGAAAACCAAAGACAGACATTTAGAAGAATGGACCGACTATCACTGCCCGTCCCGAAACCCCTGTGTTACGGATGCTGTTTGTCTGCTCATTAATCTGCCTGTGAGTGTTTTCAGCGGTGTGTGTGTTCATGTAAATGAGCTGTGTGGTTGCGCCAACATCATTGGCTGCCCTTCTCCTGGTCCGCCTCTGAAGATGGGGATTGGATTGACGTCGTCCAATCGCAGCGCACAGCCGGCGCACACCTGCTGGGGAGGAGTACAAAGGCTGCGGACAATCATCACTCTGGAGGCTCTGACATGTGGACAGACGCCTCTCGCTACTTGCTATTATAGAATTCTGTTAACTGGTTAAACTTGTGTGATTATTAGTGTCTAGAGCAGTGGTTCCCAAACGGTGTGCCGCGGCACACTGGTGTGCCGTGAGGCAAGTCCGGGTGTGCCGTGGGATTTTGTGACAACCATACATTATTATTGCAATATACAACTACACAGAAATAATAATTTTTTAATTTACTATATCAGTACTTTGTAGGTTTATATGTACGTAATCTGCACGACTTGCGCGTCCACATCTCCGTGTGCAGTGCTGCATAAACATGGCTGAGTCAGCAATAACTCTCGAGGGGTGGAGGTATGCCCATTATTTTGAGTTCATCCGAAGAATAGACAGGAATGTGACGGTGAGGTGCAAACTGTGTCCAGGCCAGAAGCTGTTATCCACTGCTGTAAACACCACGTCACACCTCAACACGCACCTGCTAAGAACACATGCTAACGTGGAGCTACCGCACACGCTATTTGTTGTTTTGTTTATATCACGTAGTTCTTCTTCTCTGTCTTCCGGTTGTTGCCTGTTTTGAATGATAAATACACACTACCGCCGCCTGCTGGTAAGGAGAGTTATTGCCACTCACGCATGCGCAGTTCGTACGTGCTTGGCGAGTAAAGTAACGAGTTACTTTATGTAGATGGTAACGAAGTAGTGTAATATATTACTACTTTTTTTTTTTTAAGTAATATATTACATTTTTTTAGTAACGACCCCATCTCTGGAGTTGGCTTTCTCTACTCTGGTTTACATGAAGAACAACAGGAGGTCACGGCTCTCTGTTGAACAGGACTTGCGAGTGGCCACCAAGGATTACAACATTCTGCGCGCCCCGACAGGCACATGTATCTCACTAATTTGTAAGTCGGCAAAAATATTTACAATAGCACATGTTTCAATGCTGATTGCTGAAATGTTACATTTATAATTTGTAGTTCAGGACCATGGACAATGCAGCTTCCTTGCATTGACAGTTCTCTGTGCTGAATTTCTGCTGAGTTTCCTTTGCCTCATTTTTAATGTTGTGACCTGTCTGGTTTAAATGAGTGTGTTGCTGCTTTGATGAAGCCTAATTTGATACAGTTTCAAATTAATTTATGAAATATTTCGTTAATAAATATTTCATGAGTAATATAGTTGTCTGTCACATTTTATTTGGCATTAGTAAATAATTATGCACATTTACAGATATTTTACATGATATGAGTGATAACACGTGTTATAAGGGCTATTTTGCACAATAGGTGTGCCTTGAGATTTTTACTTGTCCTTTGGTGTGCCTTGGGCACAAAAAGTTTGGGAACCACTGGTCTAGAGTGATGGTGAGATGAAGCTTTGAAGCTTTCGAGCCAATTGGTTCGCAAAAGGGTTCATCTCATGAGGCTTCATCATGGGCTTCATTTGAACACAAACCCCCTGTTGGTCAAAGTGTGTAAAACAGGCAGATTGGACATCTCAACAGTGTGATCTATCTCATACCGAGTTCCCATTGAGTAAAGCCTTAGAATAACTCTAAACAACGAACATAAAATCATATTTTCATGTTAACAATATTGTATTTATTCCAGTTTAATGATTGTGATTTAAAAGCCTAAGGAGGCTGGTAAACATTGCAAAGAGGGATTTGTATTCCTTAATAATATTCATAAACTTGTTGTAGCCTGAGAAAGGCTAAACCATATCAAAGAATACATTTATTAACTACATTGTCTCATTTAGCTGTAGCTTTTCTAAACAACAAAAAAATACGTATTGTGCAGTCGTGAGTCAACTGCTTTCCAGCTGAGCCACAGCACACACACTAAAGCTCCCTGAAAACACTGCAAGATATGTATTCCTGTATTTATTGATGTTTTTATTGATGTTTTTATTCCTACATTTATTTATGCTTGCATCCATTTATATATGACATGTTCCGACCTCTATATAAGTGAGGGTCTGAGCTCTCTTAATTCCATCGTGTCACCGGGCCCGGGTACAGGAGGGGTAATATGGTTCTTGTTATACATCCATGGGTATTATGAGCGTTGTGGTTCAACCATAGACTGTATGGGTTCAACGGTTCAACCGATCTGAATTGCTTCCTGAAGCAGTCACGTGGTGTCGCCAGGCAGCGAGGCTTCGTTTGTCATCGATGACGTCACTGGCCCAAAACGATACAAGCCTCGATACATGCTTCACAAAAAGCTTCGGGGATTACTCGACACACGCTCCGAAGTCTCGGCGCAATACGTAACATCACTAGTGTCTAGAGTAGCTTAGTTAGAGTGTAGAGTAGTTTAGTTAGTGTTTCGAGTAGCTTAGGAGTTTGTGACTGTTGCCTTTTAGTTTAGCTGTGTGTTTTGTGTACTCCCTTTGTTAGTTGTACCACTCTTGAAGTGAGGTTTTGTTTTGTTCTCTATTTTAGTATATTAGTATGTATTTTCCCTGTATGCCTTTAGACTCCTTTTGAGTCCTCCCTTAGTTTGGTTATCTGTCAACCTGTGCCCTTTTGGCCCCTTTTATTTGTTTCAGGCTGCCTGCCTGCCATTTTGTTACACCTTGCTTTATAAATAAATCACCTATAATTATACCAATACTATTCTGGTCGTGTCGTTTCCCTTTTGTTCCCCCTAGCCAATTGGCAACGTAACACATGGGGACTCGTCCGGGATAAATTAATTAATTCCTGGGGTTATAAGTGGTTTTTTATTGCTGAAAACAATTTGGTAAGGTTGTGTGCAGTTTAGCTGAGTATGGCAACTTTTGATTTGGAGTCGTTTTTGGTCTGTCTTTCTCATGAGCAGTTAGTTCAGTGTCGTAGAGACGACTTATATGAGATAGCGCAACATTTCAGTCTCGCGGTGAATAGGCAAATGGAAAAAAAGGAATTACAGGCTTTGGTGGTGGATGAGTTGGTGGAAAGGGGTTCTCTGGTGTTGCCTGCTCAAGCTGAGCTCACTGTGCCTAATGTCCTTGCTAAAGGAGAGGGTAGTGACAGCAAGGGGAGCGAGCAGTGTAAAGCACCGTCCGCGCCGCCTCGCTATAGTCCACCGTCTCCTGGCAGTCCAGATTCCCGAGAGGGGGCTAAACTAAAGGTCCGTCTCGCTCGTCTTCAGCTGGAGGCAACAGACAAAGAGCAGAGCAGACAAATGCACTTTCAGCTGGAAATAAGGAAGCTGGAGATTGAGGCCGACAAAGCAGTCATTTTGCGTCAGCTGGAGTTGGACTCGCAACTGCACGCATCCGGCGCTTTTGTCCCGGCTGTAGGCCCTCATCCACCCGCCTTTGACGTGAGTAAACATCTATCATTAGTGCCAACCTTTAGGGAGACTGAGGTGGATGCCTATTTTGGTGCCTTCGAGCGCATTGCTACAGCGTTGCGGTGGCCAGCTGAAGTTTGGGCTCTGATGGTAACGTGTAAACTACATGGAAAAGCTCAGGAAGCAGTTGCGGCTCTCACGTTAGAGGACAGCCTGCAGTATGACTCAGTGAAGGTTGCCATTCTCAGAGTATACGAATTCGTTCCCGAAGCTTACCGGCAACAGTTTAGACACCTTAGGAAGGGTCCTCACCAAACTCATGTGGAGTTGGCCAGAGTAACGGCCCGTCTACACTACAGCGTCGACAGCGTCGAAAGCTCCAAGCTGCTCCAAGCTGCCCATTCACTTTCAATGGGGTGACGTCACGTAGCCGCGCTTTTTCGCCAAACTGAATTGTGGGTAGCAGAGCGAGGCGTCTCAGGCGTCCCAGGCGACCAGAAGTTGAACATTGTTCAACTTCTGGTCGCCTGGACGCCGGAGTAGCCAGCGCCAGCCAATCAAATCCCGTTTCCCAAAATCTGACAGCTGAAGCGCTAGCCAATCAAACCGCGTCTAAGCTGGGAGAGATATCCCGCCGTTCATTTCTATATTTCAAAAAAAGTCGGAGGAGAAACTAACTATCGCCGTAGCGAATCACCCGGTTTTGTATGACCAGACCCTCTTCACCTACCGGGATACAAACCGTAGGAACCAGGCATGGAGGGAGGTGGCAGAGACAGTGGGGGAAACTGGTAGGTTTTCGCCTGTTTGGGGAGTTTATATATATATATTGCTCGCATAAAATCCCCGGGGGTTTTTGCTTTGTATGTCGGGGGCGGGAGATTCATGTGATTGGTTGTTGGCCGTGTTGCTTGAATAAAATCCCCAAGCTCCAGACACGCCCAGCTCCAAGCTATTTTTGGAGCTGTAGTGTGGACGCTCCGTAAAAGGAATGTGTTTTGCTAAATGGATTGCCTCATGTAAAGCTACAGATTATACTTCCTTGAAGGAATTGATTATGTTGGAGGAGTTTAAGAAATGTTTGCCTGAGCACATTGTTATGTACGTGAATGAGCAAAAAGTAAATTCCCTCTCTGCTGCGGCTGTGTTAGCCGATGAGTATGTGCTGATGCATAAATCTGTGTTTTCCCCGGTCTCTACTGAGAGATCGCGCCGTGTAACAGCCGCACCCTTTACTGAGCCGTGGAATGTGTTTAAAGGAATGGTATGCTCATGACACTCATTTTTAAATAATTATCATCCGATAAAACAGACCAGTCTCTGCCAGTCTCTCTCTTTTTTTTTTTAATCCGATGACATTATCAGTGATTTTAAACTGATTATATACCGAAATAACATCACTACTGTGGGCGCCGCCATTTTCCGGACATGACGTAAACCATGCGTTTGGTTTTCGAGGACACGTTGATCTCCATGTTATTTACTGTAGTTTCTCTCTTCAAATATGCCTCACTGTATCGCGAAATATTGCCACAATTCTGATAGGAACAATCCACGGAATGCTCGGTTCCATCTGTTGCCAAAAGGTAAGCATAAGAAGTACATTCAGAGGCAGTGGCTAGCGAAATGTGGCCGGCCCGAACCGAGAGATTCACAGGCTCATGTATGCAGCGAACATTTCAAATTTCCGGACGACTACTCTGAGAGTATGATAAAACATAACATGGGATTTATGGAACAACCATTACTTAATGGAGATGCAGTACCATCGGTCTTTCTGGTGTCATCACCGACCAGGACACCAGTTCGGCCAGTTGAGAAATCGCCCTCTGCAAGTGTGAAGCGACGGAGGAGCAGAAGTAGTGCTCGGAGTAAGAATAAGGTATGTTATAGCGCATTTCCATTGCAGCGGCTAGCCCCGTTTTAACGTCCAGGCCAGGACAGTTTTTGATGGCCTTTCCATATAGCGTAGTACCGGCTAGTGTGTATTTTACCCCAGTTTTTTCCGGCCCCATAAAATCGTGATTCTATGGCCAGGGACAACGAAGCTGAGTATGCTAAACTAGAGAGGGAATCGGTAGCAAGGGTGGTACCACATGCATACATATAGTATCTTATATCATCTTCCCATTATACACACACATGCATTTCCAAACATTTGGACTACCTATGTTGCAAATGTATTATCTTTTCAATTTACACACGGCATCTATTGCACGTCTGTCCGTCCTGGGAGAGGGATCCCTCCTCTGTTGCTCTCCCTGAGGTTTCTCCCATGTTCCCTTTAAACTGTGGGTTTTCTTCGGAAGTTTTTCCTTGTACGATGTGAGGGACTAAGGACAGAGGGTGTCGTATTGTCATACTGATATGTATGGCTGAATTCCCCCATCCAATCTCTTCACATTGGTCAAAACTTGTTCCTCTGCTGACGAGTCCGAACTGAAATACTCCACCATGTTTCCGTGTGTTGACAAAGTGAACGCATGGATGACGTCACGACCATCACGTGACTACTGAAAATGGCAAACATGGCGGCGGCCAGACGGAATATACAGGTCTTGATAAAAAAGAGCTATAAAATCATTATTTACCGGGGAATATCGCTGATTTCTTCAGGGTATGGTTTAAACATAACGTTTCACTAAATACTGAAGTTTTGATTAATTATCTAATGAGTGGACCATTCCTTTAACGTAGAAAGAGAGGAGAGAGAGAGTGCTATTACTGTCACCAATCTGGACATGTCATCGCCAACTGCGCAGCTCTGAAGCGTAAAGAACAGCGGCCGAATATGTCCGCGCCAAACGGTATTGGTCTGATCACCCATACCCGTGCACAGGCGAGTAAAAGTGTTCCTGATGTCTCATTATCTGAGTCTGTGATTGTGCCTGTGTCTTCAGATAAAGCTGTGTCCGAGGAGAAGCCAGAAATTGTGGCTCCCTCTCCTCCTCGAGAGGATGTCGTGAAACCAGTGCAACACGCCGGCTCAGACAAGCCTCTCGACTTTCCGACTCTCCCGGTAACCCGAGAGCGTCAGCTCGTTTATCGGATCCTAGTGTTGGTGTTAGCTCTACAGAATGAGATTCATGTTGGACCCAGTCTTTGGCCAATTGTGATGTTTGCCTGTTATGACCCTGTAACGATCAACTATCTAAACTAGTTGTGTTAATTAAACGCACAAGGGGTTCTTGAATGAAACAAGATTATAAAGGTAAACAGAAATAATAAACGGATAATCTGCTCCTTTAAACAAAATAAACAGAGACAGATTTCATGCATGGATCCATTATATTGACAGTTTTTCCAGCCACACAACACAAACAAAACAAAACAGTCCACTCTGGGATACACAAAAAGTGTCTTTACTGCCTAATCCAGGCTATTGTTCATTGAGAAAAAAAACTGTTGCTCCTGCGCCCGTCGGCGGCAAAAACAGAAATGTTTGTAGGCCTTTTACGGCTATATTCCACACAAAAAAGAAACACGAGGTCCTGCGTGGCACACAGGAGCGATCTCACCCTGTGTCGGAGAGAATATCTCTCTCTCTGTGCGCGTCCTCTCCAAGGAGACGTGCTTCCAGGTCGGTCGATGCAATATCCACATACGGTTACTTTCAGTTACTTCCCCTATTTTTACACATGCTGAGAAACCGTAACCATCCCGCTGAATACCCGCATTCACCACACACAGGCTTCCTCCTCCCGTGAGAACCACACCTGCAAAAGGCAATTGCTTTCTCCTCGTGGTTGTGAAATAATCCACAACCACGAGGAGAAAGCAATTGCCTTTTTTACTGCGGGGAAATGGTCCCATAAGATCAATCCCCAGCTTTTCCCAGGGCTCCTCCACCGGGGTAGGCTGCATGAACCCCGCTGGTTTTTGATTATCCGCTTTGTAGGCCTGGCAGGTGTTGCAACACTTTACATGGGCCCACACATCCTTCCTAACAGACTGCCACCAAGCCACCTCAAGGATCTTAAGAAGAGTCTTAAGTCTGCCCAGATGTCCACTCAGGGGATGGTTGTGGAAGTACTCCAGAAAAGATGTTACTAGACTCTTGGGAACCACTAGCTGATATTTGTCTCCCCCTATTCTCACAGGAGACCGCCGATACAGAATACCCTGTAACACAGTGTACCCTATCCTATCTGGCTTACAACTGGCAGCAGACTGTTTTGACATGTCACTGATTTCAGGGTCCCTTTCCTGGGCCTCTCGTATGTCTGATAGGGTGGTTGGTAAGTCAGAAGCACAGTGAGAGGTGTTTGAGGCAACATACGCAGTTGTGGATGTATGTGCAATCGCTCTGGACAGAGCATCAGGCACTATGTTGTGCAGGCCTTTTCTGTATTGGACCCTAAATTGAAATTGCTGGAGTCGTAAGATCCACCTAGTAAGCCGGGAAGAGGTCTTCGGACAGTTGAAGGCCCAAGTCAGAGCAGCATGATCTGTGTATACCGTGAATTCTTTTCCCTCAAGAAAATGTCGCCACTTTTCAACAGCCCATACAACAGCTAGACATTCCTTTTCTGATGTGGAGTAGTTACACTCGGCTCCTCTCAATCCCCGTGAAGCATAAGCTATCACCTGCTCCCTTTCCTTCGTAGCTTGGACTAAGACTGCACCCAAACCGGCGTCACTAGCGTCTGTGTGCACCTCAAAAGGAATTGAGTGGTCAGGTTGTGTTAGGATGGGAGCGCTGACCATAGCCTGTTTCAAGTGTTCAAAGCTTTGCTGGCATTCTTCGCTCCATATCCACTCCACCGCTTTCCTTGTCAGGCGATGCAAGGGAGCTGCCATATCTGCAAAGTGGGAAATGAATTTGTGGTACCATCCCACAAGTCCCAGAAATCGTTGCAGTGACTTGATATTTGTGGGAGTAGGATATTCTTTCACTGCCAGTGTTTTCTCTGGATCCACCTGAACCCCTTTCTCAGACACTATATGGCCAAGGAACTTTAACTCTTGCTGGAAGAAATGGCATTTCTTCAGATTGAGTGTTAAATTAGCCTCATGCAGTCTCTTCATCACAGCGTTTAAATCATTGAAGTGCTGTTCTTGTGAGGGTGAAAAGATGATGACATCATCAATATACACAAAGCAGAATTTTCCCCTCAGCTCTCCCAGGACCTTTTCCATCAATCGCTGGAAAGATGCACCGGCGTTCTTCAGCCCAAATGGCATGCACTTGAACTGGTAGAGGCCTATCGGTGTGATTACTGCTGTCTTGGCCTTGCTTTCCTCTGACATTGCCACTTGCCAGTAGCCTGATTTTAGGTCAAGGGTACTGAAGAAGGCGGCTCCATGCAATGACTCCAACAACTCATGAATAAGTGGCATAGGATAGGCATCTTGCCGAGTCTTAGCATTTAGAGGTCGAAAGTCAACACAAAATCTTGGGGACATGTCAGGTTTTGGCACCAAGACCACTGGGGACACCCAGGCTGACTGACGGTTCAATAATGCCATCCCTAAGCATCTGCTCTACCTGGTCTATTATGATCTGACGCTTGTGGGGTGATACCCTGTATGCTTTGCAGCGCACTGGAACCTCGTCTGTAGTAAATATCTTGTGCTCTTCTACCTTAGTTTTCCCTAAACTGCCTGAACACACCTTTGGCCAAGCCTTCAAGATTTCTCTAACCTCTGGTGGATGAGCTGAAAAATCTGGGGCAGTCTCTTCTTGAATAGGAAATGACTTGGATAGCGGAAGTGCTATTATGAGACTAACACTGGGGTGAGCTGCCGGGATCTCAGCAGGTTGAGAAAGGAATGAATAGAACACATAATCCCTTGGCCCCTTTACTCCATATGTTCGGTCTCCCAGGTTGATAATGGTTGAGGTCTTGGTAAGGAAGTCCAAGCCTAGAATGATGGGGAATGCCAGGTTGTTGTCATCGATGATGTATGTTTCTCGCGACCACATCATCTCATGCCAGCCGTAGAGTAGCTGTACCTTTCCTAAGGCTCCATGGCATGTCTTCCCGTCAGCCAAAGCAAAGCTTTGGTCCTCACTGGGCTTCAGTTGCTCTCCTTTACGGACTACATCCAGCCATTGGCTGTGTCGCATGAGGGAGTATGTACATGCAGTGTCAAAAACAGCTTTACACTGCATTCCTCTCACCTCTACGGGGACATGTAAGAGACTTACTGGATTTCTCTTCCCTCTCTGCACCATGGTCACTATATCAGCAGGTTTCTTAGCGCTCCATTTTTCCTGGGGCCTTTTGTTCAATTTCTCTTTTGCTTTTTGTTGATCCACTTTCCCCCAATATTCTTTTGCAGCTGTGCAATCTTTTTCCACTAATGTGCCAATTGACACCAGTTGGTCCACGGTTCTGACAGTGCCCCGAAGACAACCAGCTATTCTGGGATTACAGTTGTTGAGTATTTTCCTCACCAACTCCGCCTCGGTGATATCGGGTTTCCATCGTAGACAAAGGGCTCGGTAATCATAGGCAAAATCCCTCAAACACTGTTCGGGTACCTGCACCATATCCCTCAACTTCTCCTCCACTTCCATGAGGTAATCAGGAGGTAGGAAAGCTGCATGAAAAGCTTCTTTGAATTCTGGCCAGTTGTGTACTGTGCTTTTTGCTACACACCACCAACTATGCGCTGGCCCCTTAAGAACCCCAGATAAAGCCCCTATTAGCTCTGCATCTGTTAATGGCCTAACTTCAAAGAATGTTTCACAGCGATCTACAAAGTTCAAAACCTCTCCAACCTCCCTGGAACCACCGAACGAGGGGAACTCCATATGAATGACAGGCTTTGAATACACCACCGGCGTACTGCTTGGATGGCGGTATACTGCTCCTACAGGTGTGATGGGGTTTATGTTGTCAATGACTCCTGGTGGTTGTCCCAGCGGAAGTAGGTCAGTGAATGATGTCCTGCCGTGTGGCGCAGCATCAATAGTATCAGGTTCTCTTCTGGCAATCTCTGCTCGGCCGACAGAAACCCCAGCAGAGGGAACTGAATGATTAGGAGTGGGATAACTAATATGAGGACCGGACACCTGAGTGTCAGTACCAAGAGAAGGAGCATGGGTGTGAGAGGCACTAATGAGAGGTGTTTGAGCTGGAGTGGTGCGACCATAAGACGTCTGAAAACTAGCACCAGCACTGACAAAGGGCCTATGGACAGCAGGGAGGCTGGCGCGCTTCAGCCTTTGGATTTCTGCCTTCCATTTTTCATCACGCCTTTGTAAACAGTCCACCAGTTTCTCTTCAAAGATTTTCAAAGTTGACATAACATGATGCTCCAGTGCTTCAACATTCTTATTCACGAAGCCTCTGATGCTATCTTCTCGGTTTAGCGCACTATTAACTGAATCTCTAAAATCAGCCTCAAGGGAGTTAACTCTCTCTATAACTGTTCCCAAGTCTGTGGAGAAAGATGCAAGAGCAGGATATGCCTGGTAAGATGTATTATCCCAATCTCCTACACTTTCCTCCTGCTCTGCATCAGATATATAAAGAGAACCGATCAAAGAGGTAACATCAGTAATAGATCTTCTTGTTATCCATGCATCACCTCTATTCTCATGGTGTTGCCCACTGTTCTCCTGTGCTATACTACCTTCTTCAGACTCATTCTCTTCTAATTGTGCTTCCATATTCTGTTGTACATTTTCTTCAGAAGCCATTGCCTGACTATGGTTATTTTACACAAGTACAGAACACGTTTTTCTCTTCTCATCCAATCATTACAATTCAACACATAGGCTTAGTGTCTCAGTAAACAAAAAATATGCCAATTGGCAGTTTCAAAATCTCCAAAAATGTTCTCTTTAAATAATATCAGATTTTTAAATCACATTTCATTCCCCATACTGGCCACCATCTGTAACGATCAACTATCTAAACTAGTTGTGTTAATTAAACGCACAAGGGGTTCTTGAATGAAACAAGATTATAAAGGTAAACAGAAATAATAAACGGATAATCTGCTCCTTTAAACAAAATAAACAGAGACAGATTTCATGCATGGATCCATTATATTGACAGTTTTTCCAGCCACACAACACAAACAAAACAAAACAGTCCACTCTGGGATACACAAAAAGTGTCTTTACTGCCTAATCCAGGCTATTGTTCATTGAGAAAAAAAACTGTTGCTCCTGCGCCCGTCGGCGGCAAAAACAGAAATGTTTGTAGGCCTTTTACGGCTATATTCCACACAAAAAAGAAACACGAGGTCCTGCGTGGCACACAGGAGCGATCTCACCCTGTGTCGGAGAGAATATCTCTCTCTCTGTGCGCGTCCTCTCCAAGGAGACGTGCTTCCAGGTCGGTCGATGCAATATCCACATACGGTTACTTTCAGTTACTTCCCCTATTTTTACACATGCTGAGAAACCGTAACCATCCCGCTGAATACCCGCATTCACCACACACAGGCTTCCTCCTCCCGTGAGAACCACACCTGGCATCCTGTTGACGTGCCCTCTAAAAAGCCTCTGGGCGCGCCGCGACAGGTGAATATGCAAATGAGGCTTGCAGAACCACACCCTCAAACCAATATAAAAGTGGACATTTTAACGACTGTAGTTGCGAGGATAATACACATGCATCATAGATTCTCATTTCATTTGAATCTAAACTACATGCCTTAACCCTTTCCCCTGCCCCTACAGTTTATAACAAACACTAAGGTCAATCTGCGACTGTCACAACCCCTTTATATTCTGCTCCAGCGTGTCCAAGCACGATCAGCGTCTCCTGCACTGGGCTCCGATTGTGCGGGATTACCACAGTAGACACCCATCATTAAAGGGTTCAGAGAACGTGTTGGCCGATGCTTGTCCAGGTTGAGTTTGAGATGGTAGTGTGTGTTATTAAGAGTTCGTTAGTGTTTTAGGTTCACAAAACCTGTGGGGTTTGTGTTTTAAGGGGGGGGGGGGGGTGTTACGGATGCTGTTTGTCTGCTCATTAATCTGCCTGTGAGTGCTTTCAGCGGTGTGTGTGTATTCATGTAAATGAGCTATGTGGTTGCGCCAACATCATTGGCTGCCCATCTCCTGGTCCGCCTCTGAAGATGGGGATTGGAATGACGTCGTCCAATCGCAGCGCACACCTGCTGGGGAGGAGTACAAAGGCTGCAGACAATCATCACTCTGGAGGCTCTGACATGTGGACAGACGCCTCTCGCTACTTGCTATTATAGAATTATGTTCACTGTGGTTAAACTTGTGTGAGTAGTAGTGTCTAGAGTAGCTTAGTTAGAGTGTAGAGTAGTTTAGTTAGTGTTTCGAGTAGCTTAGGAGTTTGTGACTGTTGCCTTTTAGTTTAGCTGTGTGTTTTGTGTAGACTCCCTTTGTTAGTTGTACCACTCTTGAAGTGAGGTTTTGTTTTGTTCTCTATTTTAGTATATTAGTATGTATTTTCCCTGTATGCCTTTTGAGTCCTCCCTTAGTTTGGTTATCTGTCAACCTGTGCCCTTTTGGCCCCTTTTGTTTGTTTCAGGCTGCCTGCCTGCCATTTTGTTACACCTTGCTTTATAAATAAATCACCTATAATTATACCAATACTACTCTGGTCATGTCATTTCCCTTTTGTTCCCCCTAACCAATTGGGTTTGTTGCGTGCCGCTCTAGCATTTTGCCAGCATATTCTTTGACAACTTAGCCTGCTTTTGCCTCACACTCATTTTTGTGTCTCTCCCAGGAGGAATCCAAGGCCTTCCACACTCCCAAGACCAGCCAGGCCTCTCTACCCACCCTGGAACAACTGTTTCCCACTGCCTCCATAACCAACCTCCACTCCCAGCTCCCCTTTTCTAATAAACAAATGTTATTTTCACCAGCTGATTCCGAGTCATCCTTTTACAATTCCAATAGTTAAGTAAACTATCAAAATCATCCTAATGACCACAGTGGTCAGTCCACTTACCCAGGAATTTTGAATTGAACAATTACAGGAATATTATGTCTTTATGTTCTAATAATGTAAACATATTTTAGTAAATTGTTACCACAGAACATTTGCATACTTTTTTTTAACATAAACCATGTTATCCTTCTTTAAAATAATAACATTCTGGCAACATAACAAATCTAACTTGCAGCTGAAAATGTTTTAAAAACAGTAGGGCATAATGTTCTAACAATGTTAGTAAAAACATTTTAAGAATGTTTTTAGAGAACGTTATCCTATCTTTCAGAAGAACATTCTGGAAACCAAAATAAAACCTCCCGCTGAAAACGTTTTAATTATAGTAGGGCATAATGTTCTAACAATGTTATCAAAAACATTTGAAGAAGGTTATCACCAAAACATTTAAGAATATATTTAGAGAACGTTATCCTACCTTTCAGAAGATCGTTCTGGGAACCGAACAAAAACTTCCCGCTGAAAACCTTCCTCGAACAATGACTAACATTCTCAGAATGTTTTTAGAACCAAACATTTCTAGCTGGGAAGAGTGGTCGACTTTATTAAGTGTAAAAAGTGGCATAAATTAAGACATGAGAATAAGATAAGAGTCAAAAACCATGCAAACATTTATTTGAGTCTCTGCTTAAAGGTAAAGTCCCCATCCCCGCCCAAAAGCAAAAACGCACAATAACCTACAGAAATCTCAAATCCATCTCACCTTCAGCAATCACTAGTAGTGATACAAATGCCACTTCAATCTCATTAGTATGCAGAAAAAGTGACAGGTCGCCCCGCCCCTTTTGGACCGGAAGTCCCGCCTTATTTGACCGGAAGTCCCGCCTTTTTATTTTGAAACCGGAAGTCCCGCCTCGTTCGACCGGAAGTCCCGCCTCGTTCGACCGGATGTCCCGCCCCCGCTTCCGGCGGATGTCCCGCCCCCGCTTCCGGCGGATGTCCCGCCCCCGCTTCCGGCGGATGTCCCGCCCCCGCTTCCGGTTTTCAAAATAAAAATAAAAAATAAATTAAAATTAAAAAAATGAGAAAAATAAAATGCCGTTGTTTTCAATCAATTAATATGTCTAGGATATATGTCCCGCCTCCTTACCACTTCCTGTGTGGTTAATCCTGTATACAGTATCGAATGTAACTTACAAATACTTGCAAATAACATGAAATTAATCCCAAAAGTAAGGCATCTTTAAAACATATATTTAAACCTCTCTGTTTTTGCAAACAGGACATGACAGGACATGAGGGGAGAGAACATATGGTGGAGGAGGGGGAACACACACACACACACTTTCCCCGCCCCTCACCCTCTCCCTCTGTCTAAATAAAAAGCCATCGTCTTTAGTCACTCTTAAATATTTTTCAAGTCGAGAGAAAATGGCCAAGAGACGTCTTGATATGAATTTAATCAGCGAGACACCGGTAACAACTTACAGCCATCCGTTGGGTGCTCCAATCAAGAAACGAATGCAGTTTGTATGCCGGGTTCAGACGCCTACAGCCGAAGAACTTCACGAAGAATGGATTCTAAAAAATGGCGATGTTTGGGGTTATATATTCAACTATATGGCTAATGAACTGCATTTCTACAATCTGAAGAATGGAGAAACGTATGGACCCCGTAGTGTTAAAGGGACACTGACCTCAACAGATTGGGCTGTGTTAACTCTGGTGTCTTCCCGAGATCTACAAGCAACCATTGTATCGGAAGAAGTAGTGCATCAAGAAACCATCGTGGAACCAGAGGTGTACAAGATATTTGCAAAGAAAAACAAAGAAACACAAACAGCATGCAAGATTAAAGAAGAGCCTGCATCCTTACCCCTCAATGTGGAGGAAGAAGAAGGAGATATTCCCACACAACCAGAGGGGAGAAGAGTCCTGACAGGCACCGTCTGGGAAACTAAAAGCGGTCAAAGTCAGACATCGATGGACATTATACTGGTGAAAAAGACCCTCACTTTTGCAGAGGACTCCGCCCCCCCCCCCCCCCCCCCCCCCCCCAGTCAACATAACAAGTCCCACCCACCTCAGCAGATCATTTAAAAAGTAAGGACCCCGCAAGGACATTTTTAGAGAGCAGCAACCATGGATCTGAGAAAAACCACGATCTGCAGCCTGGATCAAACACCTACAGGACCGCCATCCTCACCAACATTTTGGACACCAGATCTGGACAGCGCTATGGCTGACATTGATATCACGGGGTGGCTGGATATGCCTCAACCTCCATCCAAGTCTCCAGAGGAATCAACAACAACAGTAGGCATTGATTCGCCATGCTTTCCTTATGCTCCCAAGGGTGATGCTACAGAACGTATTAGGACATCGGCATTCCTGAACACGGTAAAAGCGGTTGTAGTTCATCTGTTGGATAGAGTCGTGTACCTTTACAGAAAGGAAACATGTAACGGATGTCAAGTCGATCACCCCAGTCAGAGGCAGCACGAGTGTTTATTCCCTACCGATGAATACTATTTGGATCGACACTATGATGAAGTGGTAAAGAGACTGTGGACCGTTCGTTTCATTCCA